>NW_006239970.1:0-793 GCF_000226075.1 Solanum tuberosum
GTATTAACATAATTTTCATCCGAGCCTTTTTACCAAGTATTTTGATCGAAGTCAAATGTTGATCAAAACTTCAAAGTTAAAACGTCTAACGGCACAAACTCAAAATGAAACCCTCCAAACCCGAACCAACCATCCTACAAGACCAAAAAGGACTTTTCGGAGTTAACTTACATAATACTCATTCAAGTATGTTTACCAAGAATGTTAACAAAAGTCAAACTTTGATCAAAACTTCAAAGTTAAAATGCCTAATAACATTAACTCAAAACAAAAGCCTCGAAACCCGAACCAACCATCCTTTTGGATGAAAAATGATCTTATGGAGCTAACTGGGCTGATGAAATTCTAATCTGAGCACGTTTAGCAAAAATATTGACCAAAGTCAAATTTTGGTCAAAATATAGAAGTTAAAATGCGGAACAACACAAAGTGAAAACGGAAGCCTTAAAACCAGAACCAACCACCCTATTAGACCAAAAATAACCTTTCAGAGCTAACCGCACTGATAGAAATCTAATTTGAGCTCATCACCAAATATATTGACCAAATCTAAAATTTTGGCTAAAACTTAAAAGTTAAAACAAACACCAAACGGTACAAACTAAAAATAAAAGCCTCAAAACCTGAACCAACCATCCTATTATTTAAAAAATGACCTTTGGAAATAATCACGCTGAAGGAATTTTCATCTGAGCACATGCACAAAAACATTGACCGCAGTCAAATTTTGACCAAAACTTAAGATTTGAAACACCTAACGGCAAATTGACCACGTTTACCAAATATATTGACC
>NW_006239970.1:1029-1312 GCF_000226075.1 Solanum tuberosum
ATAGAAATCTAATTTGAGCTCATTACCAAATATATTGACCAAAGTCAAATTTTGGTCAAAAGTTAAAAGTTAATACCTCTAATGACAAAAACTTAAAATGAAAGCCTCACAACCAAAACCAACCATCCTATTATTTAAAAAATGACCTTTGGAAATAATCACGCTGAAGGAATTTTCATCTGAGCACATGCACAAAAACATTGACCGCAGTCAAATTTTGACCAAAACTTAAGATTTGAAACACCTAACGGCAAATTGACCACGTTTACCAAATATATTGACC
>NW_006239970.1:1762-2069 GCF_000226075.1 Solanum tuberosum
AACAATCCTATTAGAACAAAAATGAAATTTCAAAGCCAACCGCACTGACAGATTTCTCATTTGAGCACCTTTGCCAAAAAATTTGACCAAAGTCAAATTTTGGCCAAAAGTTAAAACGCCTAATGGCACAAAATGAAAATAAAAGCCTCAAAACCCAAATCAACCATCCTACTAGACCAAAAATGACCTTCTGAAGCTAACGATGCTGATGAAATTTTAATTTGAGCAAGTTTATCAAAAAAATTGATCAAATTTAAATTTTGGCCAAAACTTAAAAGTTAAAACGCCTAACAACACAAACTGAAAA
>NW_006239970.1:3476-10211 GCF_000226075.1 Solanum tuberosum
CTAGTGACGAATACAAATCTCCAGGTGACAAACATAACCCCCCATATGACAAATATAAACCCCCTAGTGATGAATACAAACCTCCAGGTGACAAATATAACCCTTCACACGACAAATATAAACATCCTAGTGACGAATACAGACCTTCAGGTGACAAATATAACCTTCCACATGACAAATATAAACCTCCTAGTGACGAATACAAACCTCCAGGTGACAAATATAACCCTTCACACGACAAATATAAACATCCTAGTGACGAATACAGACCTTCAGGTGACAAATATAACCTTCCACATGACAAATATAAACCTCCTAGTGACGAATACAAACCTCCAGGTGACAAATATAACCCTTCACACGACAAATATAAACATCCTAGTGACGAATACAGACCTTCAGGTGACAAATATAACCTTCCACATGACAAATATAAACCTCCTAGTGACGAATACAAACCTCCAGGTGGCAAATATAATCCTCCACATTACAAATATAAATCCCCTAGTGATGGATACAATCCTTCCGGTGAAGGCCATGAATAAGTGATCGATTAGCCAATTGCCTCAAAACAAATCATCATGTAATATTATATAACTATTGTACGTAGTGGCAAGATCTATAATAGTAATAGTCTTGCTACTCTAAACCTTGCTAAAAAAAATCGTATGAATAAAACTGCATTGAGTTTCATATGTATGGTTGATCATGTAATATTTTGTTGTATAATATAACACAATATATTGTGTTGATATATTTCATAATGTACTTTTTTTATATCTCTCGGGCTTAAAGTTATATATGCTGAAATCATATGAATTTTTACCTTTAACCTGCACAAGGTTCTATCAAGTTAGATTCTTTTATATACTTTAAACAAAGCTCATGAATTGTGGGCGACTAGACAAAAATGTTATAAATCACATTGTACTAGAACTACATATATAAGGGAAAAAGGAAAAAATACCCCCAAACTATTATAAATGGTATGCAGATACCCTCCGTTATATACTTTTGGGATCTTGGTGCCCCTACCGTCCAAAAATCTAGTGTTTGATTAGCACAAAGAATAGCTTATGTCATTATTGGAAGACATGGATCAAATGTGAAGAGCATGAAAAGCCAACAATGTTATTTTATTATTATTCATATAAAATGAAAAAAGAAGAAGAAGGGGAGCATGAGAGAAAATGGTTGGAAAAAAGCTTATGAGAAATTTCAATATAGAATCAAACGCATTGTTACAAACAACTACTAATATTTATCTGATTTAAATTTTTTAATACTCATCGATATGGATTACAGGTGAACAATCCAGTGCTAGTTGGCTAAGTCATCTTATTTCACTTCCTCCTAATCTCTAAATTCATGGTTAGAAACTAAAATTAATTGAAGCAAGACATGAAGCACATCTTTTACTTGTTGATCGAATGCAAGCATACCCTTCCAATCAAAGAGGTCATTGCGTCTCATCAAGCTAAACTCTGGGAACACGAACCCAGCAGGGAAAGTAGTATGACCAATGTATTTCTCATTAACCATATCCAAAACATCAATAGAGATACAATCAATAAATATGAAGAATAAATACAATACATCTATTGATTATATGTAAACAGAACAAACCTCAAATTATTTAGAGCAACTTTCACATATAGCAAACATAAAAATCATATTTGTATGTTATAGCTATAGTTTGCATAATTGCACTCCATAGCAAACTTTATGTTTGCTATGGAGCTTTTGATTTGTATAATTCGCTAGATACATCCAATTTTATACAAATTGTTTAGTTTTGTATAAATTTAATTATACATTGTAATTTGTATAATAAGATTTGTATTTGTATAGTTATAAGTGTATAGGACGAAAATATATGTATTTGTATTTGTATATACACTTTTCTCTCGCTTTATACAAACACAAACGCGTTTTATACCGAAATGTATAAAATGACTAATTGTAAAAAAAAAAGAATGTTTGCTGCGAATTACAATTAAAATAAACTATGACTATAGCATTTAATTTAAATTAATAATTTGTTATTTCACAAAATTTTTCCTTCAAAAATCAACCGGCCCAGAGCATTCTTCGACAAGAATATCACTACACTATAGCACAAATAAAGAATTAATGGGCCATGTCAAAAAAAAAAAGGGAAACATTGGGATTTAATGTAAACAATAGAGCACGGTGATTAATATCCCATAAACTTATTTAATATTTATATTACCCTAAAACTGATTATCACTGACAATCCTAATCCAATACTTACGAGGACTATAGATATTATTTATTTATTTTGTAAATAATTATTTCTAATATTTAATATTTCAAGATTAATTAAAATCATCTAGGTTAAAAATCATAATATTTAATACTTTTAAATTAATTAAGTAATATTTGACCTAATATAAAAAATATAATTTGTACAATTCTATTAGTACTATTTCAGAAAGGTTTGTAATAATGTGTATTAGTCCAAGGTTTTTATCGTATATATCATGATTAATAACTTTTAAAGTCAACCGTTGAATGGTAACTACGTACACAATGAGAGGGGAAAAAAATCTACTTGGATTAGAAAAAATTATCAATTAAAAGAAGTATTTCTAATCGTACAAAATTTATTCTCATTATATGTAATCCCCTGTAATTTAAGCGATAAATATACACTTTCGAGATATGATCAAGAGTGCTTAATATTATAGGAATACTATGTTATGAATGGTCAAACTATGTATCTAAGTAGGTTACATGTATCTAATTAAGAGTTTATATATTTGATAAAGTGTACATATGTCTTGAGTTAAGATTATAAGAAAATATTTCTGATGCTTAAAAAAAATAGAAGAAATTTGAGAATTTTGAATTGGTTTTGGAGAAGAATTTAGGGAAGAATTGAATAACAAATTCAGGGAAGAAGCAGTGAAAAAGATTTCCGATGCTAAAAAAATTGGGAAGTATTTTGAATATTTCGATATATAACTTTTTTGGATCAATAATACGACAAATACTTATATGCGTGATTTACCCCTAATTTGATGTGTTTGATAAGTTACATTCCATATTTAGATATATATAACTGGATGTGATGTATCTGCTTAGCATGTAGCCAATGGAGATTGAAATATGATAGAAATTGAAGAACTTTTTCTCCCTAATTTTCCCGTTGATTAACAAATACACAACAACCGTTAATAATTGTAAAAAAATCTACTAAATCTAATGCTATTACACTCATGATCGAGTATTCATAAGCTGTCACGATCCAAATTCACATGTCATAATGACATCTATGTTCCCAATCGATAGGTAAGCTAATCCCTTAATTAGTATTACCAATTTAACTAAGTAATAACGGTGAAAAGTAAACAACGAGTAGAATATCTCCAACACTACGTTCTTCATAAATACGAAATGCGGAAAGCTAAAATACTACCCAAGATTTGGTGTCACAAGTACAAGAACTTCTAAATATGGTGCAAGTCTGAAACTAAAATGATAAGTCTAAACATAAGAGATATCTTGTCTGAATACTAAAACAACAGAATAAATAAAAGATAGAGAGAGGTGTGGGCCATGGAACAACCAAACAACTCACCACAACTCCAAGATACTCCAAACTCGGACTCAAAAAGCTCCACGAGATGTGCTCGTATGCGGAATCGAATTTGCACCACAAAGAGTGCAACAAGTGTATTATGAGTACGAAACCACGTGTACCAGTATATCTCATAGATCAACTGACAACGAAGAAGTAGTGACAGGAGTTTATATAAGAAAATCATCTTTTTACTTATACAAGTCTATGTTATACTTACCAGTCAGGTTTCATCAAAATATGGATAATCAAATATCACGCAATATCCATCCACAAATAAAACACATAATCAACAAGAATGAAGGATGCAATGAGATGCAATGCAATGTGACACAATGAAATGATATGCCTCAGATGACAAGTATTCTCTCAACCGTATATACATGATACTCCTCGAAAATACATCGAGAGTTCATAACCCATGGGGACTCGTGAGGTCCATATACCGACACGAACGATCTCCATGCGTTTGTGCGGACGATCTCAATGCACTATCATAAAATCAAATAATTTCCGCACGAACGATCTCCACGTGCCCAAATTATAATCTTAACATCTCACAATCCAAGCGCGGACGATCTCCACGTGCCCAACTTATACTCAATCTCATGTCAATGCATGTGCACAATATGATTTCAATAAAAGGGGATGATGTTGTATCTCAATCAATCAAATATCAGCAGGATGTATAATCACCTCAACTATGACAAATATATGGGTTCAATAAAGAAATACAATCACACAAAAGAATTCAAGTCAATAATACATCAGCTAATGCCCACATGCTTTGGCATTCTCGGATTACAATCAACATTCTATAATAATAAACTTTCCCTTTTATAACATTGGTACTCGTACCAATGCCTGTCACACCATTGGTACGAGACCCCCATCTTTCGCCCTTACCCATTGTCTATTCTCATTTTAATCTTTAATTAGAAAAACGTCCTTCAACGAAGTATAAGGTCTTAACATACCTTGAATGCCGAACACGTGTCACAAATCCTCAAAATTTTGCTTTTCCCTTTCGTAAGCTTTCGAACGTTCCCTGTCTATCAAAATATGCATAATTCGTAAGCAAATGAGTCCATAGACACCCATGTTACTATATGACTAACCTAGACCCACAACTCACTCTAATTTATAACTAAATTCATAACTCTAGGTGCCAACTAATATGTCAAGTCTCATATTCCTAAATTTTCGAGCTTAAAGTTATGTCTCAATTCCTCTAAATATCATAAATCTAATAATATTCATATAATACAATACAACCAAAACTTAAAATTTCGAATATATATATATATGTAACATCCGACAATTTAAAATGACTATGAAGAAGCTTGAATATATAGTACTTTTAAGTTATAGATTTTATATAGAATATCAAAATATGAATTCATGGAAGTGAGTACAATAATTATTTTATGCACAATGAATATGTAACATCCGACAATTTAAAATGAATATGAAAATGCTTGAAATTGGAAGTAGTCACTTTTGGAAAAAGTGACGAATCTGGAAATTTGGCTAAGTTTAAAATCTGGAAAATTTGGCCAAGTGTGGAAATCAGTGAGTTTTTGGCCAACTTTGAGCAGTCGTAACTCCTAGCTCAGGATGAGTTAGGAGTGGTTCCAGTTATGGTTGTGAAGCTTGTGGAATGATCTTTCCAACGCCACTGAGTTTTCTCAATTCCGAGTTCGTATGAGCGAGTTATGCCCGTTGAAAGTTGGGCAGTTGGCAGGGAATCCGTCCGGGAAAATTTTTAAGGGTATTTTGGTCTTTTCCCTAGCCATTTGTTTGGGATTATATTGGGTGTTAGGCTGATTTTGGATCATTTTTATCCCATTCTAAAAGAGAAAGAGTTAGGGTTCTTGAGAGTGAAGAAGAGAAGAAGAGGAGAAGAAGAGGAGAAAGGGAAGATCAAGCAAAAATTCGTCAAGATCATCGTGGATTTTCGTCGGGGTGATCCCTATCAAGGTATGTGAGTTCATAGTGATGGGTTGATTCTTTCCCCCCACACACCAAACTCGTTTTATTATTGAGAAAAGATTGGTTGTGTTGTTTGGAGTTGTTGGTTGTGTTGTTGAAGTCCCTTGTTGATTTGGGACATGATTTGGTTGCGTTTTGAGTTGAATCTCTTGTATGTTGAGGGATTTTATGATCCTTAGTGTTGGTTGGTTCATACCCCCACACAACAACTTGTTTTTAATTCCAAGAAAAGATTTATTTTGGTTGTTGAAGTTGTTGGTTGTGTTGTTGAAGTCCTTGCTGATTTGGAACAGGATTTGGTTGTGTTTTTGAGTGGAATCCACTATATGTTGAGGGGTTTATGACCCCAAGTGTTTGGGAAAAGAACCTTTGAAGTTAAGAGGGTTAGAGTTGGCAACATGAAGGAGAAAAGTCATGCTGCTTTCAGGAAACAAGTCTACGTCGCGGCTGTGTTCCCTCTGTGAACAAAATCTGCTCTGTTTTCAGAATTTAATTTCGTATTTCTTCTTAAGTTTAGCTGTCCTAAATTATTCCTAAACATCATGGGGTCCTTCCAAACACAAATCATTACCCTTGAATTCATAATTCCAATTCAAGGAGAGTTAGTTAGAAGTCAAGTGAAGTTAGAAGTTAAGAATTAAGCTTAGAAGTTAAGCAAGTCAAGCAAGTTGTAAAGTGTTCAAGAGTCTTTATTGAACGTTTTAACTTCATTTTTAGACTCAAGTGTCACGTCAAGCAAAAAGCTTAGAGTTTCAAGCTAAGTAAAGAGTCTCAAGTTTCAAGTTGAGTAAAGAGTTTAAAGTTGAGTTCATTTCTCAAAGTTATTAGGGAACTATGTATTCCCAAAGAAGTTTTAAAGAAATGTCTTTACATTTAAACAAGGTTGGAAACTGAGATTTCCAAAGAGCCTTCGGGATAGTTTTTTTTTTGAGTAATTACCTCAATCGGCAGGAAGACATATGTTTTAAAAACATAAGAGCCAGTACATTTTTGGGAGTAGTATCGAGCACCGAATTGGGGGAGCGTTCAAAGAACCCACAGCCCCCATAGAACCATGTTAGCCACCATGGGTAGAAAAGGATAATACTTTTTAGATGAATCCTTTTCAGATTAGACTAGTGGATCCATTAGGCAATTCA
>NW_006239970.1:10987-19054 GCF_000226075.1 Solanum tuberosum
ATATATATTAAGTTTCTAAATATTTAACAAATTTATATAAAAGTACTTAATAATTACAATCATAACATACATTATACATATGGTTAGTGGTGCTTCCCATTACAATCTCATATTTGAAAGATATAACATCAGAAAAATGAGAAAATTTTAAAATCAAATAAGGCAAACAGATATTTGTTTCACTAATTCTAGCAAAAAATATTAAACAAAATAATAATAGGTTTTTTGACAAATAAATAAGTAAAGGAAATTTAAAAAATAAACTTGTAAATTAAAGTATAATAAGGCCTTACAACTTTAATTATTTTAATTCAAATTAAACAAATACTTTTGATTCATGGGCCGATCCTCGTCCGGCCTCGGTCAAGTCTCAAGGGCCAAGAGCTTATTTGGATTGGACTTATAATCCTAACAATTTTAAATGGGATTGAAAAATCGTATCTGAACCCTACTTTGATAACAAATCGGTTGAATTAGTCTCATAGACTAAGCCCATTTTAACGGCTCTATAAATACAAATCTGTAGAATCTTATTCTATAAGTGAGAGTTAAAGTAGTTCCCCGTTAACATATCAGCTTATGGTCAGAATAATTATTTTGAAGGTATTTTAGTCTATTGCAGCTTATTTTCTTTAGTAATTGTTTCGGCCATATCCTGACCTTGAGAAATGTTAATATGGTTGTTTGTTATCCTAGCATAACTAGTTTCTAGAATGTCTGTTTTCACCTCATATTGAACAAACACAGAAGGAATTATCAAAACGGTAGGTTCATCAAAAGCTACTATCTTTGTTCCTTCTTTTGATAAAGTGTCCGCAATTTTATTTTGCTCTCAAAACATATGGAACAACTTGATGATTTCCAACTTCATCATTAAGTACTTGCACTCAACAATCAAATTATCATAGAGCAAGTTGTTATTATTTATGATGTGCATAATATTAGTTGAGTCAGTATTGATTTCAAGGGGGGTTAAATTCATGTGTTCCACTGTGATTAAAAGACCCCTTCTCAGAGCTTGTAATTCTGTTCTGACTGGGTTGGGTGAGAGGGGTATATTCAGAGAAGCTTAGAATCCAGTGCCCTAAGGAGTCGTTTGGTGTGATGGATAAAAAGGAATTAATTTCGGAATAACTTTTAAGTGGCCTTTAATCTGTTGTTTGGTTGCAAAGTGTAACGACCTTTTCCCGTCGTTATAGAAAAGCCAATGGGGAAAAATTTTGGGCCGGAAAATTTTTTCATAGTAACTTGAGATTTTCTAGCCTAGTCAAGATTTGGACGAAATCGGAGTCAGCGAGGTCTAGGGAAATATGGTAACAAATGAGAGATCTATTAATGAATTTGATTACATGAGTGGATAGCTAAGACGTTAAGGAACTCGTACAACTTTACAAAGTCGAATTCGGGCGAGTATAACTCCCGAAACTGATCTTAGCGTGAACAGGTATTTTCTGAGTGTCATGGGATGAAGGTGTGTTGTGAAATGGGGGTTTGGAACTCTTCATTCGACATTTTGTTTCCGTGCAAGCCGTTGTGGCGGGATTATTCCCGTCAGGGCGGGGCCACTGCAATGGGGTTTGGACCACTGTGGCAGGACAATCGCAATTTAAGTCGGAAATAAACCCCAAAAACGTTTTATTTTGCACTTTTTGATTTTGAGAGCTATGACACGACCCCATGTGTTTTCTTGGCAGTTTTCCACCATTCTTGAGGTTAAAGGTAAGGTTTTTACTCCCCGATACCGTGTTTCGATTCGTAGAACTTAGTTTCTTGGGTAATTATCGATGGAGGAAGGTTTTGATCTGGGATTTATGATGGAAAAGGCCCTAATCTGGGTATGGGGATCAAGGGTTTGACCTAGGGTTGATGTTATTGATTATAATCCGGGTAATTAGGTCTTGTTTATTGATCCTCGCATTATATTGATTATTTGTAGACCAAGAACAAGCGAAAAGAATTCAGAAAGGGAAGAATAAAGTTTCTTAGGGGATTCAAGCTTTGTTCGAGGTAGTGATGGTTGTGATTTCATATTGGTCTGATATATGTTTAATTTGTACTTACTTCATAATAATGTGTGTATGCATGTGAATATTGCATTAATGATCAAATTATTTGTAAATGAGGATGATTGAATAATTGTATGCCATGAAATCATAAATTGATTGTATGATTATGAGAATATACCTTGTGATTGTGATTGTGGCTTGTTGAATGGATCGGGTGTTACGTTCCAACACACTAATTGGGATCGATTGCCATGTTCCAGCATAAAATGGGATCGGTTGTCACGTTCTGGCTAAAATATTGGATCGGGTACCACGAACCGGTACACTAACAATTTGGGTTTAGGTCCCATGAGAGGACCATTGACTTGACATGACTGTATATCTTGAGATTTGTGAAATTGTACGTTGTTCGTAAGTGATAATTGATAATGTATATGTTCGGTGTATGCATGTTTATAATGGTTGTAATGACTTATATATGTTCATTTTTTGGGATAGCCGCGTGATCCTACCAATACACTGTGGTTGTTTACTGATACTGCACTTGCTCTTTCTTTGTTGAGTATAGGGCATCTTCAGGCGGTTATTGACAGACCTCGTTTAGAAGATCAGTGATCGTTTCGAATTCAAGGGTGAGCTAGTTCTTCCGGGCTGCCTTCATGAGTTCTCTTTTGTTTATGTCCACATCTTCGGATTGAGACTAGTTCTTTAGATTTTCTTATGTTTAATTGGGTTGTACCCATTTCCTTTAAACTTATGATCCTTGTTAGAGTTTTGATACATTGATTTTCAGGTTCTACGGAATTACTTCCACATTTGTTTTGTTAGATCTTTTGAGTTTATGGGAACACTATTTTCCTTTAGCATTTAAACCTGCTTCCGTATCTTTAAATGCTTAGTTTTTGGTTAAGTTGTTTAGTTTGGGCTGTAGTAGTGGTTCTCCCACCGGAGGGTTAGTGTGGGTGCCAATCACCACTACAGGAAAATAGTTAATTACATGGGAATCTTACATAGGGAAAAATTTCGCATGAAATAGATGTGGATTGTGTTGTGAATATTTTAAATTCCTCAATATTAGGATATATTATTGGCGAATTGTATTTTCCCAACAAATTCCCCAGGTTAATTTGGCGCCATATTGCGCAAAATTTGTACTTGCGACATCACCTGGGAAAATATATCGGCGGGTATACTATCTCTAGGTAAATCCGCAGATACATGGAATTTAAAAAAAATCCTTTTTTTATTCATAGAAAAATCTCTAGGTAATCCATCCTACGGATTTACATGGAGATATTTTGGTGAAAATTTATGTGAAATTTTATTACCTAAAAATTTATTTCGGGATTATTTGATGCGGATTTAACTAGGGACTTATTCTTGGGGATTTACCTACGAAATTTATTACTTGGGAAAATATTGGGGGATTATTTGCTGCGGATTTAGGTGGGAACTTTTTCCTGGGGATTTACCTACGGAATTAATTACTTAGGAAACTATTGGGGGATTATGTTGCTATGAATTGAGATGGAAATTGTTTCTTGGGGATTTACGTAGGATTTTTATAACTTGAAAAAATTTCTAGAAATTTTACTAGCTATAGATTTACTGATCCTTCCATACTTACCTTTAAATTTATATTATTTGAAATTTTTTCTTCATTCAATTAAAAATATTAATGAGATAGTTAATTATTACAGATTTAACAATTTATATAAAAGGACACTAATAACAAAAGTAAAAGTGATTTGAATAGGAGAATGGTAGAATCGAAGATTAAATAAACATAAAATAAAATAAAACGAAGTATATAATTAATTGATGGACATGTGGAATCAACAAAAGATGCTCAAGGAAACTAGTTTGTTGACATGGATGGTTTCAAAATGTATTTGAGATGAATCAACCTTGGCTTGTTATTGAGATCGAGGAATGGTCATCACCAAGAAATTTAAAGAGGTGAAAATTTGGGGGCTTAAGATAGAAAAAGACTAATGTACACTTAGGAGTCGTTTTGTGTGACGTAAAGTATAATAATCTAGGGATAAAATAAATGATTAAATTATTTTGCATTTGAATAAAGCGGTATTAGGTAGTCTCAGAATAGTTATCCCGAATTATTTATATGATGGGATAACTTATCCCGAATAGTTAATCCTAGAAAAACTTGTTCTCAATTAAACGACCCCTTATATTCTTGTACTGTAAGCTTTCAATACTTTTTATTGAGTATTAGTTTTTTTTTTTTTTTTTATCATGCTTCTGTCAGTTCATTAAGAAGACAAGGAAGAAGATCCAAAATCAAAAATCAATTTGCTTTCAGAGCTATCCGAAGTCAGAGGTTAATCTCTAAACTTTACATTTATTTTTAATATTTGATTTCGGTTTTTTAATTTTACATTCAATCGATCTTTCTTCTTCTTCTCTAATAATGGTTCATTAAGCTTTTTCTTTACTGAATGTTAAACCATTGTTGGATTGTGATGTTTTGATAGTGTAAACTATCAAAGTACTTGCTAACCACTGTTCTCTAAATACTTATTAAGGATCAAAATATTTGGATTTAAAAAAATTTGTTTGCCGAAAGTGGTGCTAGAATAGCTTTGTGATGTTTTGATTTAAAATTTACCTTTTCTTTTTAAATTCTTTAGTCGATGTAACAGGTCATTTTATTAAAGGCGAAATCACTCGTTACTGAAAGAGTGAAAATTTTGGTGAAATAGGAAATTGTTCAGCGTCTAAATTCTATTATTAATTGCTTAAATATAAATATATATATATATGTTACCATTTGGTTAACATAATGAATGTTCCCGAGCATCGAAAATGGATGATAAATATGTAAGAATTATTATTAATTATTTCTTACTTATGACCCAAGTTTACTTATAATTCAAGTAATACCATAAATAATATTTAATAAGGAATATATCTCGTACGTACATTGGTTACTTGATGGACGTACCAGATTAAGTCATAACCTCTATAAATTGGTCATCCCTCCACCCATTAGGGTTATCACATATTCTCTACAATAATTCTATCACTGACGGTTGTGGTAACGTAAGACTAGAGCAAGGAGGTAGAAACCAATTTACGACTAACGCTTATCTTTTGCATCGTGTATGTGCCCCTAACGATCTCTATGTAAGATTATCGTGTTCAAGATCCTAATATTATGTATTAAAGTATTTAATCTTACATGTGGCATCAGAGCTTGAATTATTTGAACGGATAATCTTCGTATATCTTCTACAACTAATTAAAATAAGTAGAAAAATTTATCACGAGCATCAACCTACTATTTGTTGTTTTCTCCAAACACGCATCAGATATCCGTAGGTGCAAGCAAAATTGTGATGAAACGAGTCATGTGAAGATGTGCTATTAAGGTTGTTTAAAGGAAAAATTGTATATAATAGCAAACTATTAATTCAAATTAAATGCTATAAATATAGTTTGATTTAATTGTACCTCATAGCAAACTGTTGCTATTTCACCTCTCTCCTGGTGAATCTCGCTCGCCTCTCTCGTTCTCTCCTTTGCCTCTCTCGTTTTTTATACAAACGCAAGTGTATAAAGTGCATTTGTGTTTGTATAAAGTGAGAGAAAATTGTATATATACATATATTTTCGTTCCCCTCGCTCCCCTCTCCCAGATCTCGCTCGCCACTCTCCCAGATCTCGCTCTCTCACTCGCCTCTCTCACTTTATACAAAAAACGCAAATTGTATAAAATGCGTTTGTGTTTGTATAAAGCGAGAGAAAATTGTATATATACATATATTTTCGTTCCCCTCTCTCCCCTCTCCCAGATCTCGCTCGCTCACTCGCCTCTCTCACTTTATACAATTGATCTTTTTGTATATGTATACCAAAACAGATTATACAACTGTTTTTTTTGTATATGTATAGCGAATTATACAAACTTTGCTATAGCATACAAATATGAATTTTGTGTTTGCTATATGTGAAAATTGCTCCAATTATGCAAACTTTGCTATAGTATACAAATATGAATTTTGTGTTTGATATATGTGAAAGTTGCTCATGTTTAAATGGTTGGCATGTGCACTCTGTCCAATGATATTTTATTTTTATTTTATTTTTTGTTTTCCAAAGCTATTTGCAGTATTGTTACAAGCTAATCTTTTATTCATCGCATAGAAAACACTTTAAGTTTAATGGAAAAATAAAGGGAAAATGCATAAGTACCCCCTAGCCTATGTCCAAAATTCCTGAGACACATCTAATCTTTACTAAGGTCCTATTACCCCCGAACTTATTTTATATATAATTTTCTACTCCTTTTCGCCTACGTGGCACTATCTTGTGGGCCCAGCACGTGTTGACAATTTTTTTCAAGGTATAGTGCCACGTAGGCCGAAAGAGGTAGAAAATTATATATAAAATAAGCTCGGGGGGATAATAGGACCTTAGTAAATGTTAGGTGTGTCTCAGGGATTTTGGGCATAGGCTGGGGTACTTATGCATTTCCCCTTAAATAAATTCTTGTAAGTTTAATTTTGTCCAGTCAAATTACGTTTAAACTTATAATTGAATTTATTTATTTTTAGTAGTGTAATTTTGTGCTTGACTGTTTAAGGTGTTTGGACTCTCAAGTTCACAAATTCCGAAGAAAAAAAATAATCGTCCCATAATGTAATAATTATGTTTTGTTTTAGATTGTGCAATAAATTAAATTGGTCCTTATACTAAGCAATAAATAATGTGTATAGTTAGTGTCATATAGTTTGTTAGTCACCAAAGTGACCAAACTAGAGAAATTAACATCTGCACATATAATATTTATGATCACTTGACATATATGGATTAGTACAATTCATTATTTATTGGCATATTCAGTATTCCAAGAGAGACTGGGTCTGGTTTTTCAACATGATGCATGTATTATGTTTCTATAGTTTGTTAGTCACCAAAGTGGTCAAACTAAAATATATAAAATTATTCACATGCACAAAAAATTATGATATTATGTATGCATTTGTATTTATATAGTTTGTTAGTCACCAAAGTGGCCATACTAGCGAAATTAGCGTCTACACATATAATATTTATGATCATTTGATGCATGTATTATGTTTCTATAGTTTGTTAGTCGGGAAAAGGCATAGATTCCCCCCTAAACTTGTCCCTAAAAGTCAGTTACACACTTTAACTATCTCGACGACCTGTTACACATCTGATCTTGTTTAAAGTGATATTAATTCCCCCTTTCGAAGACAATCTCAGTTTTTGTGTGAGAAACTGTTGAACACACGTTTTGGAAACGAAAATCATATTATTTTAACCTTTTTCCCTTAATATTTTCTCACACTTTCCTAAAATAGTAATTCCTACTCTGTGTGTTCTTCCTCCCTCACCATACATCTCTTTGTTTTTTAAAATTTATTTCTTCTTCCTTCTTCATAAGTAGAAGAGGAAAAGAAATAATTTGAAGAAAAAATAGGAAGTAGTTAGACGATTATGAAGTATAGAGATGTTGATGGCAGTGATACGTTGGTGGGCAACACCATTGTTGCCGGTGAAACAAATAAAAACTTTCAGATCTATAAAATTACTTTCAGATCTGTAATTTTCTTTTAAAATATTGATAATTATGGATGAAATTAATCATTTTATATGTATTATTTGTGCATAATGAATAATCAAATATGCTATTGATGGCGGCTTGAGACAAAAATGACATTGTGATGGTTGTAGGTGGTGTTCCGACAAGAATAGAGAAGACAAAGATAGAATAATCATTTTCTTTCTATTTCTTTTTAAAGTTCTTCTGTATGAGTTTTTTTTTTTTTAATTTGGACTCGTGGTTCGATTTTATTAAGCAAATTCTTCTGTATGAGTTTGAAATGCTTCCATGGAAACTTAATTCTTCTGTATGAGTTTTTTTTTTTAATCGAATTTGGACCCGTGGTCCTATTTTATTAAGCAAATTCTTCTGTATGAGTTTGAAATGCTTCCATGGAAATAAGTGAAGAACTAATTATTGGTGACAAAGAGAAGAACCGTTGAAGAAGAAGAAGTCAAAATAAAGAAA
>NW_006239970.1:21752-23384 GCF_000226075.1 Solanum tuberosum
TATTTTGAGACTCGAGTTGCCTTTTTGGCCAAATGTGTATCATTTAAGTTGTTTATGTCTTTGCATGACATTGAGTTATTCTGTTGAGTAGGTTTCCGCTGAGTTAAGAAAGCCAGGCCAAGGGTTTGCTTGGGGCCAGCAATGGTCTCCGAGTGCCGGTCCCGCCCAGGGTGTGGGCTCGGGGCGTGACAAATAAGATAGTGCCATGTGTTAAAATTTAACAGTTTAACATTTTTTTCCTTTTTCTCACGCACCTTAAGGGAGGTGAAGACACTTTCTCTGCCATGTCATCTTATAAGGGGGTATTAATATCACTTTAAACAAGATCAGGTGTGTAATAGGTCTTCGAGATAGTTAAAGTGTGTAACTGACTTTTCGGGACAAGTTTAGGAAGGAATCTATGCATTTTCTCTATAGTCACCAAAGTGGACAAACTAAAATGTTTAAAATTATTCACATGCACAAAATTTTATGAGATTATGTATGCATTTGTATTCATATAGCTTGTTAGTCATCAAAGTGGTCAAACTAGTATGGTTAAGAGAAATATGCACTCATAAAATTGTCATTTATCTATGAAGGTTAATTAAATGCCTATATATTAAAAATAAATAGATAAATTGACTTTCACTATTGCTAGAACTTAAGAATTTACCCATAGGTGAATCTATCATTCTACGAATAGTGAAAATTATGAGGTGAATTAATATTTTAGTCAAACATATATTGTATATCCAAAGATGTCGTATATGTTTGATTAAAAATATTCAATTACCTATTAAAAATAAAAATGGAATTTAAATTATGATAATGTATCGTAGTATCTGCCCAAAGGAGAATTACGATATATTCTTATCGCTTTACTGAATTCACATTATTTTCTGATTTGTGAGCATGTATATATATTTTGCAGTTATTCCTCTTCATTCGCATGCTTCATCTGTTACCGTTTTCAATGGATTGAATTTCTATGAATGGCATGAACAAGTCCAGTTCCACTTAGGTGTGATTGATCTTGACTTGTCTTTGCTGAATGACAAACCTACTGCCATTACTGATAAGAGCAGTGAGGATGAAAAGTCTTTTCATAAAGAGCAACTTTCACATATAGCAAATATAAAAATTATATTTGTATGTTATAACTATAGTTTGCATAATTGCGCTCCATAACAAATTTTATGTTTGCTATGGAGCTTTTGATTTGTATAATTCGCTACAAACATCCAATTTTATACAAATTGTTCAGTTTTGTATAAATTCATTTATACATTGTAATTTGTATAATAATATATGTATTTGTATAATTATAAGTGTATAGGACGAAAATATATGTATTTGTATTTGTATATACACTTTTCTCTCACTTTATACAAACACAAACACATTTTATACCGAAATGTATAAAATGGCTAATTGTATATCGAATCAGATAGCAAATAAAAGGGATGTTTGCTGCGAATTACAATTAAAATAAACTATGGCTATAACATTTAATTTGAATTAATAGTTTACTATTTTATATAATTTTCCCTTTCATAAATCATGGGAGCGCTCTAATAGATTAAGCCTTATGTTTATGCGAATGACTGTTGCTAACAACATTAAGAGTACTATTCCACAAACAGAAAGTGC
>NW_006239970.1:23460-28937 GCF_000226075.1 Solanum tuberosum
CATGAAGTTTGATGGGTCGCGTAATATGCAAAAGCATATCATCGAGATGACTAACATTGCAGCAAAACTTTCAACCTTGGGGATGAAAATGGATGACACCTTCTTGGTTCAGTTTATTCTGAACGCATTGCCTCTTGAGTATGGACCATTCCAAATTAACTATAACACTATTAAGGATAAGTGAGATGTTAGTGAATTGTCCAGTATGCTTACTCAAGAGGAATCAAGAATTAAGAAAAAAAGAGGTTATTCCATTAACCCCATGGGTCAATGAGTTGGTAAAGGACTTAAAGTGAAAGCCAACAAGTTTAAGAAAAAGAAAGCACATGCTAAAGTTTCACAGGATGCTCATAAGGAACTCAAGGCTGATGTGTGTCGTTTCTGTAAAAAGGAATGACACTATCAGAAAGATTGCCTGAAACGTAAAGCTTGGTTTGAAAAGAAAGGTACATTCAATGCTTTGTATGTTTCAAATCAAATTTAGTTGAAGTTCCTAATAATACTTGGTGGCTTGATTCTGGTGCAACTACTCATGTAGCCACTATGTTGCGGGGATTCACTACAATCCAAATTACAAATCCAAATAAGGATTTCTTGTTATGGGAAATCAAATAAATGCCAAAATTGAAGGCATAGGGACTTATCGTTTGATCTTGGAGACTTGATCTATTACAGACTCTTTATGTTCCTTCAGTTTCTAGGAATTTGATTTCTCTTTCAAGACTTGATGTTTCTGCATTTTAAGTTTGGACATAGTTGTTTCAATTTATATAAGAATACTATTTTTATGGTTCTAGTGTTCCTATTGATGGTTTATATAGATTGAAACTCGATAATAATTTTTCTGAATCCTTCTTACTATTCATCAAAATGTTAGAATTAAACGTAGTTCACTAAATGAAAGTTCTGCTTATTTGTGGTATAAACGTTTGGAACACGTATCCAAAGAAAGATTAAAAAGGTTAATAAAGAATGAGATTCTTCCGAATTTGAATTTTATTGATCTTGATAAATGTTTGGATTACATTAAAGGAAAGCAAACCAAGCATACCAAGAAAGGTGCCACAAAGAGCACTCAGCTTCTTGAAATTATACACACTGATTTTTGTGGATCCTTTGATGTTCCATCTTTAGGTGGAGAAAAATATTTTATCACCCTTTATCGGTGACTTTTTCACATTATGGACTTTATCTATTTGTTGAAAGAAAAATACTCAAGCAGCGGACGCTCTCAAAGTGTACTTCAATGAGGTTGGAAGACAATTAGATAGGAAAGTAAAAATCATTAGGTCAGATAGAGGTGGTGAATACTATGGAAAGTATAACGAATCAGAACAATGTCCATGTCCATTTGCAAAATTCCTTGAGAATGGTGAAGTTTGTGGGAGTGTTGGACGACAAAGTATGAAAATTAATGAGGTAAGGGTAAATATTTCATTGCCCATGAATATACCTACTTCCGCACCAATTACAAATGTTGTTCCTCTTGTTGAAGAACACTTCAAGAAGTAACTAACTCACAAGTATCTGACGCAAATGAACCACAAATAGTGCCATTAAGAAAATCGGCCATTTTAGATGATTATGTGATTTATTTGCAAGATTCAGATTTTGACATTGGAATTAATAAAGATCCAATTTCATTTTCATAGGCCATAGAAAGCACCGAGTCTGATAAATGGATTGATACCATGAATAAAGAGTTAAAATCCATGGATTACAACAAAGTCTGGGATCTCGTTCAATTACCAGAAAGTTCTAAAAGAATTGGGTGTAGATGGGTCTTCAAGACCAAACACGATTCTAATGGTAATATTGAACGATATAAAGTCAGACTTGTTGCCAAGGGATACACTCAAAAAGGAGGCATTGATTATAAAGAGACCTTTTCACCGGTCTCAAAGAAAAACTCATTAAGAATTGTTTTGGCTTTTGTAGCTCATTATGATTTAGAGTTACATCGGATGGATGTGAAAGCTTCCTTTCTTAATGGAGACCCCGAGGAGGATGTTTATATGGACCAACCAGAGAGTTTCGAAATTAAAGGAAAATATCAAATGGTGTGTAAGCTAAAGAAGTCAATATATGGACTCAAACAAGCTTCACGACAATGGTATATAAAGTTTAATGATACCATAACATCTTTTGGATTTAAGGAAATTACCGTTGATCTGTGCATATATCAAAAAGATCAATGGGAGTAAGTTTATATTTTTAGTCGTGTATGTTGATGACATTTTACTTGCTGCTAATGATTTAGGCATATTGCGTGAGACGAAAGACTTTCTCTCTATGAACTTTGAAATGAAAGATAAGGGTGAGATATCCTATGTGATAGGGATAGAAATATTCTGTGATAGATCACAAGGATTATTGGGATTGTCTTAAAAGGGCTATATCGAAAGAGTTCTAGAGAGATTTAACATGAACATTTGTTCAGCAAGAATAGTTCCTATCAAAAAAAAAGTGGGAGGGGGGGGGGGGGGGACAAATTTAATCTCATGCAATGCTCAAAGAATGATGTTGAATGTAAAGAAATGGAAACAATTCCTTATCTTCTATTTTTGGAAGTTTGATGTATGTTCAAACTTGCACAAGACCGGATATTAGTTTTGCGGTCGGAATGCAAGGAGGATTTCAAAGTAATCCTGGAATGGATCACTGAAAAACTGCAAAGAAAGTTTGTGGCGTGTTATGAAGCCACAATTCATGCATTATGGCTGCAGAACTTTATTTTAGGACTTGGGGTTGTCAACACCATTACCAAGCCGCTGAAAATTTATTGTGATAATACTGCAACAGTATTCTTCTCCAAGAATGATAAGTACTCCAAATATGCCAAACATATGGAATTAAAGTACTTTACTGTCAAGGAAGAAGTTCAGAAACAAAGAGTGTTACTTGAGAATATTAGAACTGATCTCATGATTGTTCAAAGAATGGGTCTTGGTTGTACTTATGATTGATACATTTATGATGTTTTTACACTCTGAGTTTAAATTATGTGTTTCTGATATACATTAATGAATTTCTTGTTTCTCATAATGGTGTATGCATTATTGTTTTGAGATATTACAAGATATGTCTCTATGAGACATTATTGTGGACCGTAATGTTATATGTTTTTATAGCTTATGAACCTAGTATAATAACTTGCTAATGTAGTAGTATATGGAAGGAAGTATGTAGCTTAAAATTTATGTACAACCGCCATAACTCGCATTAGTAGTTTGTTATATTGTGGTATGTATGATGGACATTATAGAAAAGATTTATTATACGCGCAACTAATGTATATGAAATATTAATGTTATATGGTCATTGGGCCAAGTGGGAGAATGTAAGAATTATTATTAATTATTATTATTATTTCTTACTTATGGCCCAAGTTTACCTGTAACCCAAGTAATACCATAAATAATATTTAATAAGGAATATATCTCGTCCGTACATTGGTTACTTGATGGACGTACCAGATTAAGTCATAACCTCTATAAATTGGTCCTCTCTCCACCCATTAGGGTTATCACATATTCTCTACAATAATTCCATCACTGACGGTTGTGGTAACGTAAGACTAGGGCAAGGAGGTTGAAACCAATTTACGACTAACACTTCCGCTTTTCTCTGTGATGATGTTTTCCGCATCAGGTATGTGCCCTTAAAGATCTCTATGTAATATTATCGTGTTCAAGATACTAATATTATGTATTAAAGTATTTAATCTTACAAAATAGACTTCTTCCTGGTCGAGTGGCATATACAGATGAATTTATAAAGCTCATGTAATATCAGGATTTTTTAAGCTCTGTCTGCTAGGTAGTTGTTTGATTTGAAAATCTCTGAGATTGGGATCGGTTCTCTATTCTTTAAATATGTTATTTGGAGTGGACATTGAGAGATTGGGGTCAGTTCTCTATGCTAGTTAATTTTGATATTTTGTATATTTCTTTAAGACTAATAGCTCTCGTATATGCTTGTTTTTCTTTTAAATTCAGTTTAGTAAAGTAATATGTGGGATGGGAGCTCCAAATCTTCCTAACCTGTAAAACTAAGCAAAAATAAAAGATCAATGTTCTCCATACTGGGATCTGGTGCAGTAGTGACAATTTCAAGTTCTGTAACTCTTCCTTTTGTATCCTATATTGAATAGCTCTCCAAGTTAGGAACGAAATCTTGAATAGAACCAAGTTGAGCCAAACACTACTTGTATATCTATTTAAGCTCCATTTTTGTTAGATTGTATCCTAGGAAGAGCTCACAGTAAACTGGCCAGTTGTGCTAGGCATCCAAATGACGTTGTCATTGTTGTTCCTTGTTATTTTGTTGTCCTGCCCTTTGATTTCAGCTTGTTGTCATCATATGTGGGATGGAAGCTCCAAATCTTCCTAACCTGTAAAACTAAGTAAAAATAAAAGATCAATGTTCTCCATACTAGGATCTAGTGTATTATTAGTGTAGTAGCTAGTGACAATTTCAAGTTTTGTCACTCTTTCTTTTACATCCAATTTGTATTGAATAGCTCTCCAAGTTATGATCGAAATCTTGAATAGAACAACTTTGAGCCAAACACTGCTTGTATATCTATTTAAGCTCCATTTTTCAGATTGTATCCCAGGAAGAGCTCATAGTAAACTGGTCAGCTGTGCTAGGCATCCAAATGACTGTCATTGTTGTTCCTTGTTATTTTGATGTACTGCTCTTTGATTTTAAACTTGTTGTCATCATCTAGATACTACTAAAGATTGTTCCAGTTCTATATGAATGTTGTAAACATTAATGAATAGACATGATGTTGCATATCAAAAACCACTAATTTTTACAATTACAAAGAACAATGAGTCATTCGATTACTACCGAGTACTGGTGCTATAATTCAGCATGGCCCTTCATTTCTTCATGTAGTTTGTTGTATATTTTTTTGTTTCTGTATGAAGGTTCAAAGGAGCCAGTAATTCCAATAACAAACTTGTCAACAAAACATGGTTGTGTACCCTTCAACTATATGGTTATAATTGTTCTCGTTGCACTACTAGTCGAGTTGGTTGCTTTAGTATTTGGGCTGGTTGTCTTATTTTTTGGTAGTAAAGGAGATATTATATTATATGTTAATTTGCATCAATACAGAGTATATGAATCTTGTTGCTAGTACCTTTTAGGGTGTGGGTACTAGGGGTATCACATATTACTCCTATTTCATTTTTGCCCTGTATTTCAGATGAGGATTCCCACATGTTGTACTCTCATGAAAACATTAGTGATCATGTAACATCCGGCAATTTGAAATAGCTAAGAAGAGGCTTAGAATTCGAAAATTTTCAGTTTTTGGAAAGGACTTGAAAATTTGGCTCAGTATGGAAATTAGTGATTTTTTTTTGTGGCCAACTTTGAACAGTCATAACTTCTAGCTCAGGATGAGTTAGGAGTAGTTCCAGTTATGGTTGTGAAGCTTGTGGAATGATCTTTCCAACGCCACC
>NW_006239971.1:0-28735 GCF_000226075.1 Solanum tuberosum
AGAGAATTAATTAAAGGTATAGCATAAGACCAATAAACGAAATTTGACAAGACTAAGTGGAGCGGGGGAAAGAGTACAGGCAAAAAGAAGGAAAATGCAGAACGAGTGTATTTTAAGATATTTTTTTCTCATTTTGAAAATTTGGTAGTAGCTCATACTAGGTGTAGTACAGGTCATAGAAGCCACCAATCCAGCAGCCTATGTGGAACCTATTATTTCTTTTCATTCTCTGTCAATAAGGATATCTACAAAGGCTCCTAATTGATAAGTCGAGATAAACAAACATTCCATGCTTTCAAATTGATTAGCATGATTGACTCATCCACATATGCAGCAGGAGGTAATCAACTAGTTGAGCTGCAAACTTATGTGTGCAAAATATTACTAAACTCCAAGCTTGAGTGGTTTTAAGAAATTATCAAATGCAAGTGTCCTCTGTTTATATCAAAATTAATAATTTTAGTACTCAAACATATCCAACCCAATAATGGAAAACTTAACATGCGTGTGCAATTAAAACAGTAGTAAAAATACTTTCTATAAAAGTTGTGACAAACATCACAAGCTTGACCCGAAAAGATAAGTGTTTCATATACACCTGAATATGATGGTCGGCTCTGATGGAGACATTTTAGTAGGACGGGTGCAGTCCCCGTAAACAAAATGAACAGCTCCAGAAATGGTGAGCACGCTGCAAGGTCTGCTTCTCTACCTGAGGATTCCAATCTTACTCGTAAAATATGACCTACACCACCACAACTTGTCAAAGAGATGAAAGAAATGGATGTCCAATCAAAACAAGACAACCATATGTTACTAACACCACTATGCAGTGGCCAAAAAGAATAGGAATGACTATTTTGTGCCATTGAAATCGAACTTAAGACAAGAGTTAAAGTAAAGTATCCCAATCACTTGCAAGAACTGCACCATTAAGCATTGCCAGGTCCAGAAAAATTATTACTTCCTAACACATGCTCCACCTATCATCCAGTAGGTATCAACTGGCATCACTGTGATGCATGTTGTCAACAAATATGAGCTATCAACATTTTTTTCCTTGATGGCATAACTCATGAGTTAAACGTCTCAATGATAACGACCAGGAAAAGAGAAGCGCATCAATATCCATGAATGAAGATAATATTCTTTAACAAATTTGAGATCAAGCATTGAACCAGTTCAAGTTTGAACTTGAACTGTTAGATATTCTAACTGTGCATTACAATTTCGCTTCCGCGTATGATCCAAGTGTCTCTATCACCTCTTTCCATATATCAAGAGGAGAAAACATTGATGAATGAACACTCTTTACTTGTACGATATATATTCGAAAGAAGTAAAGGGCTAACCCGAGTATATAATCTTAAACCAATCCGATAATAAAAGTTCGGTCAGTAGTTGTCACTCACTGCATATTAGCCACAAGATTCAACCCAACTCCACCAGCTCTTGTTGAAATCAAGAAAACAAATGCTGCATTTTGTTCAGCTTCAAACTTTGATCTATTATGACTAAAGCTCCTGATTGCAGCAAAGCGCTCTTCCGCACGAATTGAACTATCAAGATGCTCATAAGAATACTTCCTCATATCAGATTAGAAATATTTGCCTACAGTATATCAAGTGTTTGAGTCATCTGAGAGAAAAGAAGAACCCTATGTCCACAAGCATGAAGTTTTTGAAGAAGATGATCCAATATTAGCAGTTTGCCGCTAGCCTAACCAGCACTTAATTAATGGTTAGAAAAGCATACCCATGAAAACAACATACTTTCTTGGGGTGAAACATTAGTAATAAATACAAAAGAATGCAGGATAATCTTTTAAAGTTAAATAACTAACAGCTGCATACTCTTAACTTAGTGACAGCCGGGTAGATTACAATTACTTAAGGTGCATATCCAGTGTGAAATCTACAGCCACAAAATTACAAACAGTGACAATCAGCAGAAAGTAGATACAATACCTGAACTAGGTGTTCTCCCTCTTCATATGGTTCCGATTCTATACCACCAAAAAGGTAAGGATGACTACATACTTTTCGAAGTTGAATTATCTGGAAGTGAGTCTGCAGGTTAGTATTAGGGAGGATACAAGTTGAGCTCTAACAAATAGATCTCCAAGTCCAAAGCATTTTTCTTACCCTTTAAAGGCTAAAACAGCTACTTAAGCATGATATTTATGACAAAATGAAGTGGAGATGCTAATATACTTAATGAACTCTCATCGAATGTAGATTCAACTTAGAAAAGCATGAAGGTCTATTGAAAAAGAATGTCAATAAACTTCTCTGAATATGCAAAAATATTTGCCAGCAAGCTTTTGCTCTTACTTCCACCAGATAACATGAACTCCAAATTTTCTTCTTTACTTGAAATAGTAAAATTCTGGAGAATCAGGATATATAACTTTATTCTATGAGAGTACAGAGAGATTCTTGAAAGAGATATAACGTTGACATAGATAAGGCTTACCCGAAAGAGGAGCGTGGGCTTGTCAAGTGTTGAAATCGTTATTTCATACAAAGGCCTGCGAAACACAAGTATAAAAAGATGGAATTAATAAATTCTCTCCCTGATTATAACAGCATCATAAACTTGCCAAATCTTGACACACAACGATTAAGGAAAAGAACAAAGTGAAGGCAAAATCAGGAGAAATGTATCAGAATATTACCGAAATGACAGTGAATTTCCACACACAACACCATTTCCATCTACATGAGGGACTAGTTACTAGTTAGATTCTTTCTAGGATTTTGGAGGAATCAACCCTTAACTTGAATTTGGATTGCACTATGGTCAGTGGTGTATCTAGGATTTTAAGGTTGTGAACTTCCTTTAATATAAATTTCTACCAATCACATAGTAGAAGTTCACAACTAATTCAAATGTAATAGCGAAAATAGATCATGGTAAAAATACGACTTAAATTGTCTTTACCGAAAAAAATATCAAAAATTCATGAATATACAGAGAACTCGTACCGAGGAAGCAAGGCCATATCTATCGAGAAGGTTTGCGAATCCAAAATCACATGTGTAAAAAAAGTAAACATATTTGATTCACATATAATATAGAAACAAGGAGGGTGCTATCATGCACTTGGTTGTCATTCTTACCTGGTCGGATGTCATTGTGCTTTGTGACAAAAATGTTAGATAACTGAAATAAATCGAAATACTTCATGTTAAAACAGGTCATACAAGGAAAGCTCATTAATAAATCAGGGCCTATTTATACCTTCACGTCTCTGTGTAGAACACGGTTGGAGTGCAGATAATCTACCGCCAGTAATAGCTGAGTCAGCCATTTGCAGAGTTTCTGCAGTGGAAAAAGTTGATGAACACATAAACTTTAAGTGAACCACTCTAGTATGAGAACCCATTATGATGGAAGTTGTATCCAAACTACCTCTTCTGGGAAGAGATCTCCTCTAGACTTCCTTATGATCTTTGCCCTGATCACCCAAAAAAACAAAAAAAGTCATTATCTTCATATTACACCATAAAACATTCCCATGATCTTATCGCTTTCAACCTAGTAATTTCGGGAAAGGTTTCTAAAGATTCTTCATATAAAAGCATCATAAGTTAGTTCAGTCTACAAATATGTTTTGACCATCTTTTGGGAGAAACGTAAAATTCATATGTGAATAAGTATAAAAATGCTAACAAGGCTAGGATAACCACTCATATATCTCCACCTTCACAATATGTCAATAAGTATTAAAATGCTAGCAAGGCTAGCATATCCAGTTCCCTTGAAAGAAAAACAAAGTCAATCTGGTTTTGAGGCAACTCGATATAGAATTTTTCTCAAGTACATGATAATCATTTTAGTTCCAAATACTATTCTAGAAACTGAATAACATAATAACTTCTCGACCCCAGCATCCTTGTACTCCATGATATATGGATTGATTAACTTAGCTATCAGATCTATCTGCCATAGAATAATAAATACACAAATATCATCAGATATCAATTAGCTTAACATTATGTAGACCTATCTACTCAACATGATATCATTCCAAGACAAAGTGAAATTTACTCTATAACCTGCAGACACAAGGTTCTAAACAAGACAATGGCTTGCACGACGATTCTGCTTCGCTTTCAAAAACTAATGACTTTTTAGAGTGAAATTGATATGATTCGACTAACAAGACCCTATAGCTATTCAGTTTAATTTCCAAGTTCTAAAATTAGGTAGACAAACTGTTAACACGATCTAAAGCAGGCAAGTTGAATAAGATTTTAAGGCTAAAGTTGAATACAGATATAAAGCAGGCAAGTTGAATCAGATATAAAGCAAGGAAGTTGGAAAAACATCATTTAACCTTCACATGTAGAATAGAAAGGGCAAAGAATCAACTGATGAAGCTAAAATGCGAGCTAGACACCCAAAAATCGTATAAAAAACACAAGAATATCAAAACCCTAAAGCTAAAATTTAGACTTTCAAAGATAGAATTTCTTACCTGATAAACCCTATACCAACAAAATCGTGTTCTTCAGTGAGAATTATGACGGAAATCATGTTCCTCATCGTGTTCTTCACCGAGAAATCTGAGAGAAAAGCGTGACAAAGAGACTTAGCTTCAGTTCATCTGTGACAGAGAGACTTAGCTTCAGCTATTCATCTATGAAAGAGAGACTTAGCTTCAGCTCTTCGATCAGTTCATCAGAGAAAAGTGCGTCCTTCAATCAGTTCATCAGAGAAAGAGTAAAGCGTGTTTTCTGATTTGGGGAAAACAAAAGTTCTATTAATGTTTTATGAATTACTTTTTTGGCCAATAAAAATGGGAGGGAGAGTTAAAAATGTTGGAGGGAATATAATATTTTAGTGATAATTTTAAGGCAACATTTGTAATGTGTTGTTTTTACAATTATAAAAATAGGACACTTTAGAAGTGTGGCCATATATGTAAATAGTTGCCAATTATATCATATTATAACAACGCTTATAAAGTGTAGCTTATACCATTAAAGAGTACACTTTGCAAGTGTTGCCAATATTATCGAAGCTAAAAGTTAAAAACTTGGGCTATGCTTTAAAAGTGTCCCCAAAAATATTTTAGGCAACACTTTACAAGCGTTGTCCAGAATTAGTGTGGCCGTAGGCCTAAAATGTTGTAGTGTGGGTTTTTTACTTCACAATTGGGGTAAACTAAGGCGGTTCTATGGGTGGAAGAACCCATATATGATTAATCTAACATACCTTAATTAAAAGCCATAATCAAGCTTGAAACAATGGGGGAAATTCGACCTAGGTTTCTTCCCGAACATCCTTTCCTCTTCTTCTTCTTCACTTCTAGAGAGAGGATATCTGGAGTGGATTTTGGGGTTCTTTGATGAATGAGTTAGTGACTTAGTTTAGGGGCATATTAAGCTTATATAGGTGTTTAAATAACTAACTAACCGACCTACCTTAACCCCTAATTAATTAACTAATAATTCCCGAACCCCCAACTTAAAACTAAAACCCAAAAAGTTGCCCCACCTACGACTCACCCGCCCACAGACCGTGGGTTGGTCCACAGATCGTGCTGCACCCTTTGTGGGTCTGGTAAGTGACATAAAGTTTCAGGCCAACACAGTCCTTGAGTCACGACCTCCATCTACGGGGCGTGGGTCTACCTACGTCCAGTAGGTGGCCAAGCGTAGGTGCTGCCAAATTTTGCAGATTTGGGGCTGTTTTGAGTGTCCTCCTCATGGACCCCTTGGGAGCTCCTTGTGGGGTCGTACCTTGATGCCCTAACCCTTAAACCTCCATTATAAGTACGGGAGTCATTTCTATGAGTTTTAACCCTCATACCACACTCCAAGACTCTTACGCAAAGCTGCAGAACTCTGTAGTTCAACTTACAATTTTTTGGGGCGTAACACAACCCAATATGCATGAAACTTAATGTTTCTCATACTCATTGGAGGAACTACCATCTCCATCTAAAATCATGCTCAACACAACACTATGGAGCCAATATGCAATTACTCTGAAAAGCATAATTACGCATGTTCATCAACATATCTCATGAAGTCAAATAGGCAACTCATACAAATATGAACAACAACATGAGGAATATAATACATGAAAACTCATTTTCAAACTAAAAATGAATTTCATCAACAACATGCAAAACATAAGGAAATCATGGGAAAGCTCATATAACACACATGACTCCTAAACACTAAAACTCAAGAGGGACTATTTACCTCAAGCATGAATAGGAGTAGAAGAAAAGAGATGAGTAGTGGGACTTCATATCGGCCTCGACCTCCCAAGTAGCACCCTCAACTAGATGGTTTCTCCATAAAACTTTCACGGAAGCTACTTCCTTATTTCTTAATCTCTTGACTTGCCGATCTAGGATTTCTACTAGAACCTCTTCATAAGAAATGCTTTCATCAACACCCAACTCTTCAAGGGGAATAGTGGATAACAGACCTCCAATACACTTCTTAAGCATAGAAACATGAAATATCGGGTGAACCGGGGCCAACACATTTTGTAGATCCAACTCATAGACAACTTTCCCAATACGCATCAAAGTTTGATTTGGACCTACATACCGGGGACTAAGTTTCCCTTTCTTACCAAACCTCATCACACCCTTCATAGGTGATATTTTTGGGTAAACCCAATCATTAACTTCAAATTCTAGATCCCTTCTTCTCACATCGGCAAAAGATTATTGTCTACTTTGAGATATTCTCAGCCTCTCTCTAATGAGTCGAACCTTCTCAATAGCTTCATAAACCGATTCGGAACTAATGAGAGGAATCTCACCAACTTCAAACCAACCAACTGGAGACCTACATCTCTTACCATACAAAGCTTCAAAAAGAGCCACAATGATAATTGAGTGGTGACTAATATTGTAGGCAAATTCTTTCAACGAAAAAGTGGTCATCCCAATTACCTTTGAAATATATAACACACGCCTTCAACATGTCCTCTAAAGTTTGAATGTTACGTTACGCTTGACCATCCGTTTGAGGGTGGAAAGCGGTACTAAGCTTCACCGTAATGCTGAGCCCTTTTTGAAAGGACTTTTAATAGTGAGATGTAAATTGAGTACCCCAATCCAAAATGATAGATAAAGGAACTCCATGTAACTTTACTATTTCCTTTATATACAACTTGGCATAATCTTCCGCTGAGTGAGATACCCTAATGGGAATAAAGTGGGTTGATTTAGTCATTCTATCAACAATGACCCAAATAGAGTCATGTAGCCTTCGAGTACGAGGCAAACCAACAATAAAATCCATATTCACCTCCTCCCAGTTCCAAGTGGGAATTGGTATATCTTGCAAGAAACCTCCCGGCCTTCGGTGCTCAACCTTTTACTTGTTGACAATTAGGACATTTGCCTACGAATTCCGCAATATCCTTTTTCACACCATTCCACGAATAGACTTCCCGTAGATCACAGTACATCTATGTGGCTCACGGATGAATAGAATATCTAGAAACATGAGCCTATTCTAAAATTTTCTCCCTCAAACCATCAAATCCGGAACACATAATCGACCTTGGTAGTTAAGTACCCTATCTCCCTCCTAGGAGAAAGCCTCAACGGACTTCTTGAGTACCGAATCTTTCAATTCATCTAATATACGATCAAGGTCATGTTTAGACTTCACATCTACCACACAGGATGACTTGGAGCGATTATGAACCGTGAAACCACCCTTAGGGGAATTTACTAGATGAACACCCAACCGGGCCAATCTATTCACATCACGAACAAGTTATTTCTTCTCATCCTCTACATGAGCAACACTACCCATGGATAATCTACTAAGTGCATCCGCTACCACATTAGCTTTGCCGGGGTGGTAAAGGACACTTATGTCATAATCCTTCAAAAGTTCTTACCACCTTCTTTGCCGGAGATTCATGTCTTTTTGACTAAACACATATTGAAGACTCTTGTGATCAGTGAAGACATTCACATGGACCCCATATAAGTAATGTCTCCATATTTTCAAAACAAACACAACCGCCGCTAATTCAAGATCATAGGTTGGGTAATTCTTCTCATGTACCTTAATTTGGCTTAAAGCAAGGCAATCACCTCACCATATTTCTTGACCACACATCCCAACCCTACTCTAGAGGCGTCACAATATACAACAAAACCATCGGTACCCTCCGGTAAGGTCAACACCGGAGCGGAAGTAAATCTATCTTTCAATTCTTGGATGATTTTCTTACAAGTCTCTGACCACTCAAAATTAGACTTCTTTAGACCCTTGAAAAACCTCCTAGAGTAACCAGCCAAACCCAAAAAGCTTCTAATGTTGGAAGGAGTTAGAAGTCTATGAAAACTCTTGACCGCATCCGTCTTCTTAGGATGAACCTCAATACTCTTACTTAACACTATGTGACCAAGGAATGCTGCAGACCTTAACCAAACCTCGTACTTGCTAAACTTTGCAAATAGTTGTTGGTCCTTAAGAACCTGTAATACTATTCTCAAGGGAGAAATTTTATACGAAAGGGTCAAATTGTGTCCTACCTTAAAGCTAGGAAAATGATTTCTAAGTATTGTATCTATCATATAGTGAGGGTGAGGGACATGGATTACGAAACCCCTCATCTTGAGTCGGTCTTCAATGTAAATGAGTTTTAAGAAGTGCTTCCCGATGAACTACTTGGTATTTCTCCCAAAAAAATAGACTTCGGAATTGACCTCCTACCCGATACGCAACCTATCTCTAATCCTCCTTAGAGAATGGCTCCAGCGGAACTTAAGGAGTTGAAAGATCAGTTGAGGGATTTGTTGGGTAAGGGTTTCATCTGACCTAGTATCTCTCCATAGTGTGCTCCAGTTTTGTTTGTAAGGAAGAAAGATGGTTCCCTTTGTATGTGTATAGAGTTTTGGCAATTGAAAAAGGTGACCTTTAAGAATAAGTATCCTCTTCTGAGAATAGATAATTTGTTTGACCAATTTCAAGGGGCAAGTTATTTCTCTAAGATTGATCTCCGGTCGGGTTATCACCAATAATGGGTGAAAACAGAAGATATTTCGAAAACTGCTTTTAGGACCCGATATGGTCATTTCTAGTTTTTCGTTATGTCCTTTGGTTTGACTAATGCTCCGGTGACATTTAAGGATTTGATGAATAGGGTGTTTAGACAATACCTTGATATGTTCGTAATCGTGTTCATAGATGAAAATTTAATCTATTCGAGAAGTGAGAATGACCATATTGAACATTTGAGGATTGTATTGCAAATTCTCAAGAACCAACAACTTTATGGAAAGTTTAGCAAATGTGAATTTTTGTTAAGGTCCGTAGCTTTTCTTGGCCATATAGTTTGAAGAAAGGGTATTCAGGTAGATCTAAAGAAGATGGATAAGATCAAGAGTTGGCCTAGACATATATCACCGAAAGATATTCGAAGTTTCTTGGGTTTGACCAGTGAATATAGAAGTTCTGTTGAGGGGTTTTATACGATTTCCTCTCCATTGGCGGGTTTGACTCAAAAGAAGGCCAAGTTTATATGGTCGGATGCTTGTGAGAAAAGTTTCTAAGAATAGAAAGATAGACTTAATTCTGCTATAGTGTTGACCTTATAGGAATGTACGGATGGCTTTGTCGTATATTGGGACGCCTTTAGAGTTGGGTTGGGATGTGTACTTATGCAAAATGGTAGGGTGATTGCCCACGCTTCAAGGCAACTAAAGTTTCATGAGAAGAACTATCCTACCCATGATCTTGAACTAGCGACGGTGGTATTTGACTTAAAGATTTGGAGGCATTATTTGTATGGGTCCATGGTGATGTTTTCACCTACCATAAGAGATAACAATATGTGTTTATCCAAAAGGATCTAAATCATCTCCAAAGATGGTGGCTAGAATTATTTAAGGACTATGATATGAGTGTTCTTATCACCCCAGAAAGGTCAATGCAGTAGCAGATGCTCTGAATAGACTATTGATGGGTAGTTTTGCACATGATTATGATGATACCAAAGAGTTGGCTCGAGTTGTCCTTAGATTGGCCTAGTTAGATGTTTGATTGGTCGGCTCCGCCCAGGGTGGTGTTATGGTTCATAAAGGGTCATAATCATCTTTCATGGCTGATGTTAAAGAAAATCAATTTCTTGTTATGACTTTGGTCATATTGAAAGAAGTGGTACTTAAAAAGTTTGTTGGGGTTTTCTTCCAAAGGGGAGATGGTGTCCTTTGATATCAAGGTGCTTTATGTGCTCCTAATGTTGATGACTTAAGTGAACAAATCCTATCAGAAACACATAGCTCTCGATATTCTATTCACCCGGGAGCCACCAAGATGTACCATTATTTATGGGAGATCTATTGGTGGAATAGGATGAAGAAGGATACTGCGGGATTTGTGGCTAAGACATGAACATTCCTACGTGGAAGTGGGGAGATTAGAATATGGAATTCATAGTGGGATTGCCCCATATTGGGTAACAATATGATTTAGTATGGGTTATAGTAGACCGAATGACGAAGTCAACCCATTTCACTCCCGTCAAAGTTTCCTAATTGGCGGAATATTATCCTAAGTTATTGTTGAATGAGATGGCAAGATTGCATGGAGGGCCTTTGTCCATTATCTCAGATAGAGGCACTCAGTTTACTTCTCAGTTTTGGAAGTCTTTCGAAAAGGGTCTTGGCACTAAAGTTAAGCTTCACACGACCTTTCACCCCTAAGCTGATGGGCAAGCGTAATGAACATTCCAAACATTGGAAGACATGTTGATGGCTTGCGTGATTGATTTCAAGGGAGATTGGGATGACCATCTGACTTTGATTAAATTTGCCTATAACAATAGCTACAATTCTAGTATTGGTATAGCTATGTTTGAGGCTCTTTATGTAGAAGGTTTAGATCTCCTATAGGGTGTTTTGAGGTGGGTGAGGACGCTTTGAGAGGACCTGAGTTAGTTCATGAGGCTATTGAGAAGGTTCGACTCATTAGAGAGACGTTGAGAAAGTCGACAAAAGTTTTATGTGGATGTTAGAAGGATAGACCTTGAATTTTATGTGCATGATTGGGTTTGCTTGAAAATCTCGCCCATGAAGGGTGTGATGAGGTTTGGTAAGAAAGGGAAACTTAGTCCCTGTTTTGTAGGCCCTTATCATGTTTTGAGGGTTGTTGGTAAGGTTGCATATGAGCTTGATTTGCTAAATGTGTTGACATTGGTGCATCTGATTTTCCATGTCTCTAGCTTTTTAAAGTGTGTTGGAGACCAAACACTCATAGTCCCCTTATAAAGTTCGGGAGTGAAAGAGAACCTTTTTTATGAAGAAGTTCTGGTTGAGATTTTAGATCGACAATTTAAGAAATTGAGGAACAAAGAAGTTGTTTCGGTAAAGGTGTTATGGAGGAATTATTTAGTTTAGGGTACTACTTGGGAGGCCGAGGCCGATATGATGTCCCGATATCCTCATCTCTTTCCTTCTCCTCCTACTCTAGCTTGAGGTAATGAATTTCCTCTTGGTTTGTTCTATGATTTAAAGTCATGAGTGTTTTATGTGTTTCTATAATTTTCTTAATATGCATATTCATGAAAAAGCTTAACTGTTTAAAGAAAATGACTTATATGATGTATTTTCCTTATGTTGTTGTGCATTGAGTATGAGTTTCCTATAGAATTCATGGGATGAACTGTAGAACATGCCTTAACTTGGAGTGGAAATTTCCTCCATGGATATGTGTTTTGGGTATAGATTGCCTATAGACTCCATGAACTGTACAACATGCCCTTTTCATTTAGATTGGTCCTAAAATCTCATATGAGGACGAATGTCACGACCGAGGAGTACCCCGTAGATGTGACACGGCGTACAAGACTCCGGAAAGCCTCATAGCATATCATAACATAAGATAATAGAAAATGGTGTGGAATTTAAAAACTTTTATCCACACAATCGTAGTCTTTTATTGTCACGACCAAGAGTAACCCACTAGGAGCAACATGGCGTACTTGCACCCGAAGGGGTCTCATACAAGCCCTTAGCATAATCATCGCATAAAGTCATAGACATGATTCATAAAATTTAAAACTTTTACAATGGAAGTCAACTTCTTTTTCATAAACAAATATAAGTCTAGACCTTGTCTCATACACCATCTAAAACAAGTGACTACAAATCTTAGGGTCATAGCCCATTTACATCAATAGTCTTAAAATAAAGAGTACAACATAAACTAGAAAAGAATAACATCTCGTCCTCGAATCTTGAGGATTCACCTAGCCTAGGGAATAGTCAACCCAAGCTTCACATGAAAGGAGAAGTATGTCTTTACGACCGGAACCTAGACTCATAATAATTGTAGAAAATAGGTTAGTACATAAGTACTAAGTATGGAAGCCATGCATAAAAATCCTTAAAACTTGCATAAAAGGGACATTTAGTTGAAATCATGCATTTACCAAGTTTAAATGTTATTATGCACATTTATAAAGATACATAAGTCAAACCATATCATAAGTAACACCAAGCTATAGTTGTGCAATACAAAGGCATGATCCCATAACCTTACCAGCTGCTGACTACCACTTATAGGTCAACAACGTCATACACATCATATCTTAACCTTATTCATAGCCAATACTCATATATAAGGAAGCATTCATATTCATAACTTGTAACAACTAAAGTCAACCTTAACAATCATACATATCATACATACATAATTCATAAGTCTTCATATCATAAAAGAACCCCCACTACAACACCTCTTAAAGCCCACTTGTGCAATGCATGAATGAAGTCCCATACCCCCACTCATACTAAGTAGAACCCCTCAATAAGTCATAGTTAAAGTCCATGTTATTACCATAATTCATATTCTTATCATATAGGGAAATTTAGCCTTAACTGACATACATCATGTGAGCTACATGAAATCCGGTGTCTTACTCCCACACCGGAAAGAGATGTCCTACCTGCCTAAGGTAGAACGTACATAATAGCTTTTAGGTGGATCCACTAACTAAAGACCTATGTGGGCACACATTTATGGGGTAAGGAGATTGCTACTAGAAACCTGGACTTTCTAGCTTAAAAGGTTTCCATCTCATGAGATAACATACAATGGGAAGCCAGACTTTCTAACGTAAAATCTTCCATCTCATTTTCATACCCACTCGGTGCTAAGCATAATTCCTTTTAAAAGTCACATTAAGTCTTTACTTAAGTTCATGTTCATGAAAAAATGCAATAAGCACTCAAGTCAACATGGTGTCATAATAGCTCATGGATTCATTAGGTGAGAATGTCCTTTCATACATATTCATAGTGTGTTAATGAGAATGCCCTTTCATACAACACAACAATAGTATCATAGTCATAGCATATCATACATAGTCATGTGGAAGGGTAGGGGAGAATAATCTTGCAACAATACAACAAATACACAATAATCATAGAGATCTTCACTTTCTAAGTGAATAATACGCCCATACACAATTGGTCATAAGAATGTACTAACCCACATACTTACCCTTCAAGGGTCATGAATCACAATCAACCCAACTATATAAAATCTCTTCATAATATAGGAGGAAATTTCATGATTTAATACTCAACTAACATAATATAATCAATTGGCACAATTATAATATCAACCGACCCATACATCAATTCATGATTTATCAATATGGGGGAAACATGGATCTATGGGGAATTTTCATCATAAAACAACAACACTCCATCAATCTACTCATAATTCACCATAACCAATCATAATCAACCATAATTAAACAATAAAAATCATTTTGGATGAAGACCCATGTCTAGATTGAAAACCCTAGTATTTGAAGATTCTACCAATTCGAAAATAAGAGTTGAAGGGCTTCATGGAGGAAAACATTCCATGCATCAAGACTCACATACCTTAATTGAAGCTTTCCCCACGAATTGGAGTTGAGAAGATGGATTCTTGAGCCATAGTCTTCAATTTCTTGGTATTCTTCAATGGGAGAATTCCAGAGAGAGAAATATTGTGAAGGAGTGGATTTTGAGAATAATTTGGGTGTTGGGAATTAATGACTAAAATTGGGTGAATTTGACGTAAAATCAACTTATATAGTACCCATAAAAATAACCAAAACGACCTCACTTTGATTGGTCTTAAAAAGGAAAAGACATAAATGACCCTCACTTAAGGACCACACCCAGGTGTCATGAGCACCTTCACGAGACGTGGTGAGGACCACGACTCGTGGTCCTTCCCGTGAAGGTTGGGACAGTGGCTAGGAAATTGGGGCTTTTGGGTCACAACCCCAAGGCATTACAACGAGGGGCTCCATGAGCCGTGGTCCTTGAGGCAGTGGCCTTGCCACTTGGGACCATTTTATCCATGCCTAAGGGAACTCCATGAGCCATGGTCATGACAACAGGCAGTGGTAATGGCCGTGGAAGTTGAGGCAGTAGCTAGGATTTTGGGTGGCCATTTTCCCATGGCCAAGTAATCTTCACGAGCGTCCTTCATGAGTCGTGGTGAGGACCACGGTCCGTGATCCTCCTCATCAAGGGTGGGGCAATGTGCTTAGGCTAGGGGCAGCCTTGGCCTTTGGCTTTGGGTTGGCGCGTTTGCCTTGGCACTTGCCTCCTGGCTTTGACCGTTCTAAACCTCATTTCAACCCTAGATGACTTATTAGCATTCAGGGAGTCATTTTATGATCTTTACCCTTATGTTTAGGCTCTAGTTCAACCTACCATTTTCTGGTGTGTTACATTTATAAAAGGAAAGCGAAAGTCTACTTGTCTAATTTAGCAATCTAATACAATCGGAGTATCAAATAGGGTCAAGGCCCTTACAACATAAAATCAGAAAGTCTAGTACAATAAAAGAAAGGAACTACAATGAAACTCAAATGATATGTCCCATCCTCGAATTATGAGGACTCACCCCAAGCTAGGAGAATGCTCATTCCAAGCTTGTATCAAAGGAAGAGCACCTCAAACACCGGAACCTACACTTTGTGGAAAATGTAGAAGACGTAAGGGTTAGTACAAAAATGCACTAGTTATGATAGACATGCACAAAATCCTTGAAAATATGTTAAAAAGGACATTTTAGTTGAAAACCATGCTATATGCCTAGATTCAGAAACATCGTAAACTTTAGTACAAAAGCATAAGTCACAAGCATGTTCAACATGTAAATCATTATAATATAATAGAACCATCTCTTATGTAACCCTAAGTTATACTTGTGCAATGTATGAATGGCATCCTATAATACCACTAACATTAAGTATCCCTTTTAGGCCACCATAGTCATGCTTACCATTCTTTGATCCCATCTTTAGTTAATAATCATAGACAAGAAACATTCACAGTTAATAAGTCATATCAAGGAAAGAAACTCATTGCAACAATTCAAGTTAAGCATTCATCATTTAATTTAGCCTATATGTTAATAATCTCAATAACATCGTTATAAGCATATTCATTTTATAAGCCATTATAAAATTGGAGGAACACACCATAGTCACTCTCAAAGCGTACTCGTCCAATGCATGGCTGAAGTCCCATATCCCCACCCACACTTCATAGAACTTCTTTAGTAACCATAGTAGATAACTCACATAATGGGATTAAGCCAGAACCGACATAGACCATGTGAGAAAATCATTGAATCCGGTCTCTATCCTACACCGTAAGGGGTTGGTCTACTTGCCTAAGGTAGAACCGATAATTTAGGTTAGGTGGATCCACTAGCTAATAAACTATGTGGGCACATAGTTATGGGATAAGGAGGTTGTTACTAGAAACACGACCTAACGTAGGGAGAGCTTCCACCTCACAATATCAACTCGGTGCTAAGAATTAAATTTCCATGGAGTAGTTAATTTTCTTTTAACATTATGACACATGAAAGGAATGCGATTGGCCTATCGATTCAATAGACATTATTAGGATAGCTCATTGAATCCTCAAGAAAGGGGTACCATTTGCCTATTGATTCAAGGTTCTTTATTAGTTACTCATGAAAGGAATGCCTTAGGCCTACCGATTCAAGGTTCATCATTACAATAGTTCAATAACTCGTGATGAAAGGAATGCCATTAGCTTATCGATTCATGACAAATAATTAGAATACTTCATTAGTCATTTATGAATGGAATGTCATTGGCCTATCTATTCAATGTAGATTAGGGCAAGATACTTTTAGTTACAGAAGAAGAGGATGCCCCAAGCCTAGCAATTCAAGGTATATCCATCATGGTCTGTTTTAAAAACGGATGAAGAGAATGTGTTAAGCCTACGAATTCAAGGTATATTATACATTTAAAAAATTATTTACAACATGTAATCATCATTCACAATTGTATTATTGAGAATAGCCTTTCAACAACATCACAATTGCATAATAGTTATGATCACATTACTTTCAAAGTAGTCACAAAGCATGTAGATTAACATCATGTTTAAAAAAAACTCTCATAATTTGCCCTTCAAAAACTATGAATCATAATTTACCAAGAATTACTACAATTTGGCATGGATAACAACATGATTCGAATAACTAAACTACTATAAGCACAATTTCATAGTATTCATGTTACTACAATTTACCCACATCAGAAAGTCATAAATTAGGGTTATGAGGAATTGATGGAGTCATGGGAGATTTTATCTGAAAACCACCATAAAACAACAATTCAATCATAATATAATATAATTAAATCATTGCAAATGTTTTTAAAAGGAATCCATGACTTGGAGTGAAAACCCTAGGTTTTGGAGAATTTCCTACTTTGAAATTGAGAGTTTGAGGACTTCATGGATGAAAGGATTCAATGAATCAAAGATTATCATACCTTAGCTGAAGAAATTCAACAAAATAGTGTGAAAAAACTTCCTTCTTCAAGCCCTAACTTGATCTTCTTCTTCTTCTTCTACTATGGAGTTTTAGTGAGAAGATTTTGGAGATGGTTAAGTTGGTTATGATTTAGGGTTTTGGATTTATGAAGTGCAGGGGTTAGTTGAAAGCTTAAAAAACCTTATATAGGTGAGTGATAACCATATAAAACGACCTCACTTAATAATAACTAACTAAGGAATTTAGCTAACTACCCTTGACTTAGTCGAATTGGGACAGCAACACAGGCCCAATCCACGACCCCACCTACGGGACATGGATAGACGCACAGACCATACTGCTCATTCATGGGTTGAGGACTGGGGCTCAACAAATCAGGGAAGGTCAGGCCTTGACCCACGAACTTGTACCACGAGGCGTGGATGGACCTACGCCTAGTAAGTTCCATCCCTAGGTCACTTAAATTGGCAGTTTTGGGATTTTTCTCAAGGACACATTTTCTTGGTTCTTCGGGAGTCGTACCATGACGTTTAACCCAAAAACACCTCATCCTACGTACGGGAAGCCATTTTAAAGCATTAACCCAGACATCAAACTCTAAAACTCTCACATAAGCCTCTAGTTTAACCTACTAGTTTTCAGGGTGTTACATTATCTCCCCCTTGGGAATATTAGTCCTCAAATGAAGATCTAGACACCTTACGGAATTAAAGTCTCAAGACTAGCAGTCCATCATGCATGAAACATTAAAATAAGGCAAAAATTCAAAGGAGGAAACATCAACTCTATCTCAATATACTCGATGTAATACAAAGAAGAAGGAACTACATCTAACAACCCATTATGCATGAAAACTTCAACATTCCTCATATCATTGGAGGAATTACCTTCTCCAAGTTAAAGCATGCTCATCATAACATCATGAAGCAAATTATGCAATTACTCTCAAAATTACATTTAATCATGTTCAACATTTCATCGCATGAAGTCAAATAGGTAACTCATACTAAATGCACATCAACATGAGGAATATAAATCATGGAAGATCATTTTCTCATTGAACATGAATTTCACCAAGAACATGCACAACATAAGGAGACCATGCAAAACAGATAAATCACAAATGACTCCAAAAACTGAAACAAGCCACAAGGAACTCTTTGTCTCAAGCTTGAATAGGAATAGAAGAAAGAGATAAGGATATTGTAATTCTCAACAATCATGCTTTCTAAGCATACCATCTCCCCCTTGGTAGTAAACCCCTACTAAGGTTAATATGAAAATCGAACAAATAGCATAGAGACCTTAATAAGATATTTACATCTATAGAGAATTATCAACATACCGATGCCTTCATGCGAAAGGGCTCCTTTGTCCTCTCTAGACCTGAGTGCATAGAAGAAACCATAATTTGGAGGAATGGGAACCTTGCCACTAAGAGAAGCTTGCTTGGCCTCTCTTCGTTTTGCCGAGAGTGTATGGCAATTTTTCACTTGATGATCACTCTTTTCATAACCATAGCAACCATCTGTACCAGCCAGGCACTTCCCATGGTGCTTCATTCAACATTTGGTGCAAGTAGGCTTAGGAAATGGAGACCCACTACCTTTCTCTTAGTTAACCCTACGAGTGTTGGAAGAATCTTGGTTAGAGGATCTCTTTTTGAACCTTGGTTGACCTTGTTCATCAGACCTAGCTCTCTTCATCTCTCTTTTTCTTTCTCTTGAGATTTAACTCGTCAATTTTATGTGCATACACCATAAACTTAGAGATATTAATGTTATCATGGTGCATGTCGTACGACATTCTTTCTCAAGTAAGTTGGACACACCCATCACAAATCTACTTATCTCATCCCTTGGATCCGATTCCATAGATGGAGCATACTTGGATAGTAGGGTAAAAGTCAAAGCATACTCTTCAACATTCATGATACCTTGCCTAAGGTTAATGAATTCTTCTACTTTGGATTCCCTCAACTCACGGTGAAAGAACCTATCAATGAATTCCCTTTTAAATACCACCCAATCTATGGGATCTGCTCCTACCGGCTTACTTTTCTTCTATTGAGTATACCAAACTTGAGAAACATCCTTCAATTGGTAAGCGGCTAGCTCTGTTTTTTCTACTGAAGTCATCCCCATAGCATCAACTACCTTGTAAACCTCATCCACAAATTCATGAGGATCCTCTCCCACCTTGGAACCAAGAAACACGGTAGAATTCATCCTAACAAATTCCCTCAATCTAGAAGCCATAGGGTTAACATGAGTCCCATTCCCTCTATTGGCTTGGGCCGTCATAGCTTGGGCTTAGGTTGTCACGACTTGAGCCTACATTATAAGAGTCGACCTAACTTTCACATCTGACATAGCCAGAGGGTTAATATGAGATTTATTAGCTTCAGGAGCTTGATTCCCTTAAGGAGCTTTTTCATTGACATTGTTACCTTCCATTCTTCTTGCGTTAGCCCTTCATGTATTAATTTCCTATAGAAAAAAGAGAAGGGTTATGAGAGGCACTTTATAGAGTTAGAAACTAAGGCACGACATAAGAGTAATGAAAGAAGTGTAGTTTCCTTACATTTTATAGCCTCTCATTCATAAATGTGGTGCGCTTCACACTCATGAACAAGGCTCTACTAGACATGGATTATAAGACATCATCCTAAAACCATCTGAAAATATTTTGCACTGATACCATGTTTGTCACGACCCAGGAGTACCCCCTATATGTAACACGGCGTACAAGACTCCAAAAAACCTAATACAAGCCTCGTAGCATATCCTAACATAAGATAATAGAAAATGGTATGGAATTTGAAAACTTTTATCCACACAATTGTAGTTTTTAATAAAAGGAAAGCGGAAGTGTACCTGTCTCATTTAGCTTTCAAATACAATCGGAGTATCAAATAGGGTCACAACCTGTACAACATAAAATCCGAAAGTCTAGTACAATAAAAGAAACAAACTACAATGAAACTCAAATGACATGTCCCATCCTCGAATCAGAAGGACTCACCACAAGTTAGGAGAGCAGTCAATCCATGCGTGTATCATAGGAACAACACCTCAAACACCGGAACCTACACTTTGTGGAAAATGTAGAAGAAATATGGGTTAGTACAAAATTGCACTAAGTATGATAGCCATGCACAAAATCCTTGAAAATACGCTAAAAAGGACATTTTAGTTGAAAACCATGCTATATTCCAAGTTTGAGAAACATTATGAACTTATGTATAAAAGCATAAGTCACAACCAAGTTCAACACGCAAATCATTATAACATAATAGAACCATCTCTTAGGGAACCCTAAGTTATACTTGTGCAATGTATGAATGGCATCCCATAATACCGCTCATACTAAGTATCCATTTTAGGCCACCATAGTCATGCTAACCATTCTTTGATCTCATCTTTAGTTAATACTCATAGACAAGAAACATTCACATTTAATAAGTCATATCAACGAAAACAACTCATAGCAACAATCCAAGTTAGCCATTCATCATTTCATTTAGCCTTTATGTCAATATTCTCAATAGCTTCGTTATGAGCATATTCATTTTATAAGCCATAATAACATTTGAGGAACACACCATAGTTTCTCTCAAAGCCTACTCGTGTAATGCATGGATGAATTCCATACCCGCACCCACACGTCATAGAACTTCTTGAGTAACCATAGTACATAACTCATATGATGGGAATAAGCCCTAACCGACATCGATTATGTGAGCAAATCATGGAATCTGGTGTCTATCCCACATCGTAAAGGGTTGGTCTACTTGCCTAAGGTAGAACCAGTAATTTAGATTATGTGGATTCACTAGCTAATAAACTATGTGGGTACATAGTTATGGGATAAGGAGGTTGTTACTAGAAACCCAACCTAACGTAGGGAGAGCTTCAACCTCACACTATCCACTCACTACTAAGTAATAAATTCGCATGGAGTAGTTAATTCTGTTTTAACATTATTACACATGAAAGGAATGCTATTGGCCGATCGATTCAAGGTACATTATTAGGATAGCTTATTGAATCCTCATGAAAGGGGTACCATTAGCCTATCGATTCAAGGTTCATTATTAGTGACTCATGAAAGGAATGCCCTAGGCCTACTGATTTAAGGTTCATCAATACAATAGTTCATTGACTCATCATGAAAGGAATGCCATCGGCATATCGATTCAAGACAAAGCCTTAGAATAATTCATTAGTCATTTATGAAAGGAATGCCTTTGGCCTATCAATTCAAGGTTCATTAAATCAAGATACTTTTAGTTACACAAGAAGAGGATGCCCTAAGCCTACCAATTCAAGGTATATTATACATTGAAAAAACCATTCACAACATGTAATCATCATTCACAAGTGTATAATTAAGAATAGCCTTTCTACAACACCACAATTGCATTATAGTCATGATCACATTACTTTCAAAGTATTCACAGAGCATGTACACAAACATCATGTTTATACAAAATTCTCATAATTTGACCTTCAAGAACTATGAATCATAATTCACCAAGACACCTAGTATTACTACAATTACTCATGGTTAACAACATGATTTAAATAATTCAACTACTATAGGTACAATTTCATAGTATTCATCTTACTACAATTCACCCACATCACAAGTCATAAATTAGGGTTATGGGGAATTCATGGATTCATGGGAGATTTTATCATAAAACCACCATAAACAGAAATTCAATCATAATATAAGATAATTAAATCATTGAAAATGTGTTTAGAAAGAATCCATGACTTGGAGTGAAAACACTAGGTTTTGGAGAATTTCCTACTTCGAAATTGAGAGTTTCAGGATTTCATGGATGAAAGCATTCCATGAATCAAAGATTACCATACCTTAGGTGAAGAAATACAAAAAAATCGTGTGAAATATCCTCACTCTACAAGTCCTAACTTTATCTTCTTCTTCTTCTTCTTCTATGGAGTTTTAGAGAGAAGATTTTGGAGAGGGTTAAGTTGGTTATGATTTTAAGTTTGGGATTTATGAAGTGTAAGGGTTAGTTAATAGCTTAAAACCCTTATATAGGTGAGTAATAACCATATAAAATGATGTCACTTAATGATAACTAACTAAGGAATTCAGCTAACTACCCTTGACTTAGCCGAATTGGGACAACAACACAAGCCCCATCCAGGACCCACACCTACAACGCATAGATAGACCCACAGACCATACAAGTCATTCATGGGTTGGGGATTGGGTCTTAACAAATTAGGGAAGGTCAGGCCTGGACCCACGACCTTGTCCGACAAGGCGTGGATGGACATACACCCAGTACTTTCCATTCATAGGTCACTTAAATTGGAAGTTTGGGGGACTGTTTTGGGGTCCTCCTCAAGGACCCCTTTGGTTGGTCCTTGGGGAGTTGTACCTTGACGTTTAACCCCAAACACCTCATCCTAAGTATGGGAATCCATTTTACAACATTAACCCACACATAAAACTCTAAAACTCTCACATAAGGCTCTAGTTTAACCTACTAGTTTTCTGGGTGTTACATTATCTCCCTCTTGGGAACATTCGTTCTCGAATGACGATCTAAACACCTTACAAAATTAAAGACTCAAGACTAGCTTCCTATTATGCATGAAATATTAAACCTGAAAGTCTAGTACAATAAAAGAAAGGAACTTCAATGAAACTCAAATGACATATCCTATCCTCAAATCATGAGGACTCACCACAAGCTAGGAGAATAGTCGATCCAAACTTGTATTAAAGGAAGAGCACCTCAAACACTGGAACCTACACTTTCTGGAAAATATAGAAGAAATATGGGTTAGTACAAAAATGCACTAAGTATGATATCCTTGAAATTATGCTAAAACAGACATTTTAGTTGAAAACCATACTATATTCCAAGTTTGAGAAAGATCAGGAACTTTAGTATAAAAGCATAAGTTACACGCATGTTCAACATGTAAATCATTCTAACATAATAGAATCATCTCTTAGGTAACCATAAGTTATACTTGTGCAATATATGATTGGCGTTGATGAGTCCACCAATTGGACTAATTTAGGGCTTTATTTTAATAGAAATAGTGTCCTCAAATGTTATTTATTCTAAATATCTGTTGAAAATACTGAAGTTTCAGGTATTTGATGTTTTAGTGGAAGCATGGACACTTACGCGCAAAAAGAAACAAAAAGTATGAAAAGAACGAAGAAGTTGAAGCCTGAGCATCGCCAAGCATGCTTGGCGATTCGCCGAAGGGACACACTCCTCCCTTTGTTCCAGTACGTGAAGCCCTGAAGGAGTAGGATCAAAAAGGCGATGAACGGAGCAGTTGGTGTTTCACCGAATAGTTCCGTGAAGCAGTACTATGTCGTCCAATGACACAGAGCATGACGATGCTGAAGGCTATTGCAAGAAGGCGATGAACTACACTAAACGGCGAATCGCCGAGTTAATCGGCGATACCTACTAACCTCGCCAAGCGATCCGCCAACACTATTTTCTGAAGTCCATAAATACAAAACTCTTTATTATTTTATGGGAGTCGAACCATTATTATAATTTACAGAATATAATAGTACTTTTTTTAATATTTTCTCTCAAGTTTGGAGAGGGTTTTTTGGGAGACTTGAAGAAAGAAGGATTTCATCTTCCCCAAGTTGGAAGTGGGTCTTCTCCATTCTTTTCCTTTGATTAAATGAACGTTTAATTCATTATACCCATTTGATTTTAGAATCATTTTATGTGTATTTTGTTATTTCTTAATGTGTGGCTAAAAACCCCCATTCTTGGGGTGTGATTTAGCAAATATGTGTTGATATTATTGTTGGGTCTTACTTGCTGATAGGTTAGATGTATTTTAATGGTGATTTCACCTAGTGGTTGTAGTTTAATTTAATGGATTTGTACTTTCAAATACAAAACCACCTATGTCTTTTCGGCTTGCCCGAGAGGGAGGTCACGAAACCAAGACTGCTAGACTGATGGCCTAAGGAGTGGTTGACATGAGGTTCAGCCTAAGAGAGTGAGCCCTAGTCCCATATCCTCACACTCAACTTGAGAGAGTGAACGGGGTAAGTTGCCCGAGAGGGAACTTATTTCTATCTAAAGTTTGGCCTTGTCACTATTATCTTGCAAATTTCCTATCTAAAACATGTACCCAACGATTTATCTAAACTTGTATTGCGGTCACACCCCAAGAACTTTTCCCCATACTTGATTTTCTTGTTTTTTTTGTTGTTTTTATTACTTGTGACAAAACCACCAATTGATATTTGACAGTTTTGTGTCACCCCCTTTTATTTACTATGTTTTTACTCGTTAATGTCTTTAGCTATGACTAGTTAGAACTAAATTTTATTTTTCTCTTAATTCTCAAAACCACTCCCTTGGGATACGACCCCAACCTTTAGTTGGGTTACTATATTATCAACGATCGTAGACACTCGTACTGAGGTTAGTGTTTTAGGTCACGATAAGCATCAAAATGGTGCCGCTGCCGGAGAGTGGTGTCATTTGAGAATTTTTAGTTTAATATAGTTGGTGTTCTTATTAGTGGTAGTTTACTAATTTAATTTTTAGTTTTTTCTATTGATTGTGTAAACATTTCAGAAAGCATGAGTGTTAATGATAGTAACGGGAGCCACGTGGGCCATCAGGACGACATCAGCAACCTCAACGATGTCCAAGAACCCAACATCAATGATCCACATCTCATGGGAGGTGTTGGAGCCATCCATCTACCTCCAGCGGAGGGAAATGCGGTGTTCCACATAACAAGCACCATGTTGCAACTTTTACAACTAAAGGGACTCTTCAGTGGATTAGCTCATAAGGACCCACATGAGCATCTTCGAAACTATGTAGATATGTGTGGATCTTTCTCGTTCAAGAACATCTCTAAGGAATCAATTCCATTAAGACTATTCCCTTTCTCATTATTGGAGAAGCATGCACGTGGCTAGCTGAGTTGCCACGTAACTCGATCATTTCGTGGGAGGAGTTGGTCATTGCATTTAATGTGCAATTTTTCCCTCCCTCAAAGATGACGACTATTCGAGATAGCATCCAAAGCTTTAAGCGCCTGAATGGAGAGCCTCTACACAAAACTTGGCTCCGATTTAAGAAATTAGTGCTGCAATGCCCAACCCATGGTCTACCTAATAATGTGCTCCTTCAAAAATTTTACCGGAGTCTAGACTCGGTAAACAAAGGTGTGGCTGACCAAATTCCGCCCGAAGGATTAATGCAGCAACCGTATGCAGTGGCAGCTCAACTTCTCGATGGCATGACAACCATCAATAGGGCATGGTACAGCCGCGAAGACCAAGTCTCACCGGTCACATTTCAGCTATCTATGGAACAGGTTGAAAAAGATAATGAGAGAGACAAAAATATGGCCAGGATCATGACGCAGCTTGACATTTTATCGAAAAATGTCATGGGGGCTGCTGATCGTAGTATCAATGTTGTGGTAGTCGGGGCTGCGAATCCTAAGGAGATGAAGTTTGAAGCCATGTATGACGAGAAAGTAAATTTTCTAGCTAACCAAGGCGGGGGCTATCGTTCAAACTATCTAAGGCAGGGTGGTATCCAAGGATGGGTTAGAGACGATGGCTGGAAGGATCGAGATCGTGAATGGAGGGCCCGTAATCTAAATTGGAAGGATGGGGAGAAGGATAGATATGTGCCTCCCCACGAGCGTCAGAAGCCCAAGGATTCAGAAGGTGGTAGGTCCGAGGATATGCTCTCACGTATCCTAAACAAAGTTGAAAGGTTAGACAAAATGCTAAAAGACATGAAAGAAGATGTGTCTACCCTCAGCCAGACTGTCACCTCACATTCAGTTTCGATCAAGCAGTTAGAGACCCAAATGGGTCATATATCGTCTCATTTCAATCTGAGACAACAAAGGGGTTTGCCTAGTCATACTATGGCTAACCCCAAGAGTGAGGTCTGAAGGTGGACTTGCGTCGTGCCACGATGATAACTAAGGCGCTGTTTGGGAGGCAACCCAAAACCCTTTAAGTATTTCCTAATTACTAGTAGAATAATGGTGTGTTGTCTGTACTAGTTAAAGTAAGGGAGGTGATTCAAATAGTATATGGAGGCAAGCAATAGGTCCAGTTGGTGGATGCTGACAAGATCGGCTAACATAATTCTTTCCGTCATCTGACTCAAGGCACTGTCAGCTTGGATCCTGTAAAACTCGGTTGTCTGAAAAAGATTAGTCTCTCATCGCCGACCATGTCGGTGATCTCGATGAAAACCATCGATTGGAATCCTCACATGAGTTGCAAATGTTGTTACAATTGGCAAAAAAACTAGACACTTGGCTCTTCGCCGAGTGAATAGGTGAACTTGAATGACATCGCCAAATGGGCGGAAACTGGACGGTTTTTGAAAACCACAACTTTAAAAGTTCTATTTCATTCACTTTCTCTAACTGCTTCGTCCTATGAAACTCACACCTGTACTCTAGCCTTTTATTTCTTGCACTGTTAGAGTATTTTAGATGTTGAATTGTGCTCGGAGTTGGATTGCATTGCAGCCTAGCACTTCATTAGTATCTATTCGGCAGCCAAAGTTGGTAACTCGAACCCAGTGTTTAAGATGTTAACATTGTACTCATTTGCACAATTCTGTTGATATTGATTAAATCTTTGCCGAGTTCTGTGTTAATGGGATCACATGCATTATCGATTGGTATTCAATGATATTTGTGTAATTGGAAAAATCCCACTCGACGATGCCCTGAGTTGAATATTTTTCTATGCGAGTGCTAAAATTGTGTTGGATCTTCGTTGAATTTGTGTTGTACAAACTTACATTCCGTTATCAGGGGTTGCAGGATTGAATTTGAAACAAATGGGTTGACAAAAGACATGTTGGGTAGTTTGGCGAGATAAATTGAGCTGGCTGAACTGCTCGGCGTTTCGCCTAACGCCACTATTTCTCCTTTAACCTAATTTGATCTGTTACTTTCGGCGGTAAGCCTGATTTTATCGAGCACACTCGGCAACTCGTGGAAAGCCTCTTTATTTGCCCTTTTGTTTGCACCCTTGTATATGCATCATTTTTAGCGAACCACCTTATTTGATGAGCACTTCACCAACTATTTTGGTGAAGCAAATTGTACACCCAGGACCCCCTTGCCCCTATTTAAATACTATTTAACTTTGTCTCGATGTCTTTTACATAAATGGCTAGACCAAAGGTCGCAGGGAGAGATATGACACCCCGACATATAGGAGAACGTGATTTCAAAAGAGACGAGAAGATAGCTAAATTGGCAAAAGAGAGAAGAGAAAGTAAGAAAGCGAGCTCCAGCAGAAGGATCCCCATTGATCACACCATTCCTTCGTGGAAACGTGGGAGCTACACGGCTATAAATTCTTTCTTGGCAAGCCATGACATTGACAGAATGGTTCCTAATAAGATCACAACAGAATCTAGGGCAAATGAGCACAATGAGAACCAAAACGAAAATTCAGGGACCATTGTCGAATTTCAGACTAATGCATCAGGCAACAGTGCCTTGACAGATGGAGCAAGCTCGTATACAGGATCCCCTATCTACTTCTTTCTCTGTTCTTTCTTTACTTTAACTGTTGGATACTTATTACCTGCATTTGAGGACAAATTACTTTTAATTGTGGTGGGGTGAGGCCCACACTTTTTGTTATGTGCTACTCGTGATTTGTGCTAATATTTGGGTTGTTCTGTTTTAAATTGTTTTAATACTACTTTCTGTGGATGTTTGAGCTTGTGGCTCCGCTTAAATGATTTTGACCATTTCGAAATTTTTTGAATTTTTTGCACATTTTTGCCACCCCTCGTGAGTTGAATGTGGCTGTTCTTTTGCCAAAATTTGAGTCTCGGTTTCGATCAATACCGATGACTTGAATAGTTCTCTCAATCGAACGAACATGAATGTACTGCTACGACGAGGCCAAATGAAGTTGCATAGACAGTATGTGAACTCTTTGCATCTTGTTGTGATTAGCCATTTCTCGAATTGATTCTCTTGTAATGACCGTTGTACACTAGCAAAAGTGTGTAGTCTTGTTTGACTTAAGTGTTGATGCCTTGTTTGATGAGCTTACTTTGAACCTTGCATGAATAAACCTAGAATTTTCCCTGTAAGTCTGAATGATTTAGAAAAGTGTGATCTTGAAATGATCTTAGGCAACTTTAAAGAGTGTGAGCCAAATTTGACATATGCCTCTTTTGTGGCCTACTCGTGAGCATGTGAAGCTCTCTTGCACACCCTTTGTGCCCTACCTTTCTTTGGAAGAACCTCGAAGCACCCTAGACCTTACATGACCCAATACCTATAATCCTCTTGATTTGTGGTTTAGCAAATAGCCAAAAGCCTAAGTTGGGGGTGTGGTGGAAAGGAAATGGAGAAGTCAAGAAGTGCAAGAAAAGTCTCCCTTAACCCATGGTGTTGCAGAACAATGGAAACCCTTCACAAAAAAATATTTTTTAAAAATATTGTGGAATAAAGTACAAAAGAAATCGGGTTTCCAAGCAATCCATGGAGGTGAATAAAAAGGTGACTTTGAAGCACTAGAAAAAGAATTGATAAAGAAAAAAAAGGGAATGCCTTCAGACTACCACATCTCACAAGGGAAAAGTCACTGAGCCTAAATGACCATACCTTTGCACTCATCCCCATTACAAGCCTTAGAAAAACCTCTTTGATCTTGAGTGAGCCGAACCGAAGATCAATAGGAAAATAAGGCAAGCCTATGGGTGAAAACATTAATTGTGTTCCTATTTTGGAGTGTGAGCGTTGCATCTGATTCCTGATCTGTAATTGATTAACCTCTTTGTGTGATTAAGGAATCATTCTTTATGTGAGGGCATTTGGATACTTCCTGTTGAGCTTGAT
>NW_006239972.1:0-12154 GCF_000226075.1 Solanum tuberosum
TTAAAAGCAATTGTACATTTTGTACAGGGAGTACTGAATTAAATTCTTATGGCCGCATGATTATCTTCTATCCATTATTAGAAGAATAAAATAAAGCACATGGGAATATAAAAATGTAGGGGCCATTTATTGTATGCAAAAGTTATCACGAGAGTTCTTTTATCTTTAATTTGGATAAAATGTAAAATTATATTATTTTATGTTTGTAGAAAAGTATTAAGTAATTCTTAAATTATTTGTCCTACAATTTATGTTGTATTGATAAAATAAGTTATCTCATAAATATGGTGAAATAACTTATTTTTAAATAATTCATCCCAAAAATAATTAATTTTGAGATAATTTATTCTCGATCAAACGACCCCCTTAAGACTGTACTACTTTTTGTTTTCTTAAAGTATTGTGATACTCAATTGCTCTAATTTTCTTTTCCTTTGGTTTAATTCATAATATATTTTTTAGAAATAATTTTATAAAGATACGATAAATAATTTTATTTGCTTCAAATCGAGTCAAGTTTTTATTTATATAAAAAAATGACCCAAAATCAGCTATACAAGCAACACAATTTATTTTTTTAATTAGTCATGCGTATACATTATGAATTGACACGTTGATATGATATATATTTTTATTTGCAAATCGATTTCTTTTCAATTCAACCTGATTTTTTGACATTTATGTCTATTCTTATCTTGAACTATAGTTTTTTTATTTTTATAAATGATTAATTGCTACAAACCAAGAAATCAAATTAAAATTTTCAAAACAAATATCGATGTCCAACCTAAAAACTAAAGAACTAAAATTAATTAATTCAATCTAATTTTTCGATATTTATGTAGATTCCTATCCTGAACTATAGTATAGATGTTTGTGTGGTCTATTCATTTCCTCCATAATTTTATGTATCCGATGCATTAATGCATGCTTATTTTTAAGGATGATTTGAGGAAAACATCCAATTATAGGCCATGATTTTGGACCTGGAGGTAATGGTTTAATATGTGTTACACTATTTATAGGTGCTGCATGAACATGCAACTAAGGTAGGCTCAACAAAGAGGTATGGTAAATAGTTTAATAGAGTAGTTCTTTCATTTCAATTTATGTGAAAATTTTGCATTATCTCAAAATTATCTTTAAAAAAATTATTTTTTATCAAATATTTGATAGAATCATTAAATATTTATCAAATAAAAAAAATATAATCGATCGAAAGCAATTGTACATTTTGTAAGCACGTGGGAATATAGAAATGTAGGGGCCATTTATGGTATGCTAAAGTTATCACAAGAGTTCTTTATCTTCGGATAAAAATGTAAAATTATTTTATGTTATATTTATTTGAAAGTATTAAATAAATTTTGAATTATTCTATAATTTATATAATAGTAATAAAATTAGTTATTTTATAGACATGGTGAATCAATTTATTTTTAAATAATTCATTCGAAGATAATTGATTTTGAGATAACTTATTCCCAATTAAACAATCCCTTAAGACTACTATTTTTGTTTTCTTTAAGTACTATGATATCTCATCTACTCAATTGAGCTATTTTTCTATTCCTTTGGTTTAATTCATAATATATATATATTTTTTAAAATTATAAATATATAATAAATAATTTTATTTGCATCAAATATAATCAAGTTTTCATTTACATAAAAAAAAATGACCCAAAATCAGCTATGCAAGCAACACAACTTATTTTTTTTAAAATGGTCATATATATATATATCATTCTACGTGAGAAATAATTAAGAATAGAATATTAATAAGGATAGTTTAGTCAAATTATACATTCAATTAATATTTTTAAAGATGTGAAAAAAATATAAAAGAAGAAATTTTTGAAAAAAATATCGTTTTATTATAGGGAAAAGACATAAATTCCCTTCCGAACTTATATAAAAAAATCACTTACACACTTAAACTATCATAATGACCTATTACACACCTTTATTATTCAAAAGTGAATTTAATACCACCCTGAGACGTGTAACACCACTCTCACAGGGTGTGGTGTAATACACTCGCCACCACATCAGTGCTACGTCAGCGCCATATCAGAAATTATAATTTTTATCATATTTTTTGTTTCTTTTCTTTACTAATTACTTTTCTTTGGTAACAATATTTTACACTAATTAATCTCTAATTAATTATTAAAATTCTCTAATAATTATACATTCTTCATCACAAAATCTCACCCACTCCATCTCTTATCTCATGGAAAAAATCATATTTGGCTACCTTATTCATTATTGATTCTTTGTTTTTCACCACCACCATATCACATTCAATTCTTTCTTTTTCTTCGTCATCCATCACTAAATATCACCATCACCATTTTCAATATAAATATTTTCTTCTTCACCATCTTCAATTTCCACTCTTTTTTTCAAAATCGTTACCAAGCGCCACCACACTCATAAAGTTGTCATCTTCACCAAATTCAAAAATTGATTAGTCTTCTTCACCACCTTCAATTTCCTCTCTCTTTTTTCACCCATTACCTAGAACCACCATATTCATAAAACTGTAATTACAACCAAACCCAAAAATTGATTAACAACCAAAATTTCCTTAACAATGTCAAAAAATAGAAAGGATAGAAACAATCAACCAAAATCACCTAAACATAACTTAAGGATTTATTTATTTAGGTTTATCCGAAATTCTTTTAAGATTCTTCCTTTAGTAAAAATTATCACAAAACACAATCATTCACTAACAAATATATGAGAATTAACCTAATTGCTAATCAAAAAGAAAAGTTGTGCTTTGAGATTGTGATGTATAAAGAATGAAAAAGAAAAGATGTGAAAAAAGGAGAAGATGTGTGAAAAAGAAGAATAGGTGTGAAGAAGAGGAGGTTTGAAGAAGAGGTGTGGGGGTACGTGTTAGGATTTTGCCCTGATTTTCTTTCCTTATTTGAAGTTTATTTATTTCCTTAAAAAAAAGTCAAGTATTACCATAAATATTTGAAATTTTTCTGAGAGGAAAATATAATTTTCTTTCATATTTGGTTTATTCTTTCCTTGGAGAAATAGTTTGGAGATCTATAAATTGAAGATCCCTATTCTCGTAGCATAACACAATAGAATCCACAATGTAGTCTTTTAGTGAGTTTTGTTTATGGGGAGATTTAATCTCTCAACAGTTTTAATATTTTTCTTTATATTATTTTTCATATAATAATATTAGTTTTTAGCATAAGTTTTTGTCATCTAATTTATCAATCATATTATTTGCAATTGTAAGCTTCCACATGACGCTCAATTCACCTTCATAACCAAACAAGTGGTATTAGAGCACATGGTCCAACGATCCCATGATCCGGTGATCCTATGGTTCAATGAGGTTGAAGACAGACTCAAGTGGTTTCAAATCAATTTGCAACAAATTTGATAATAATGAATATTTTTGTGCTACTACATGTGGGGAAATTTTCAAATATATTTTCAACAATCCTGCTGCTCCATCCTTAAAAACAAAATCAATTTTCAACCCTAGCAAACTTTTAATGCTCGAGCTCCACTTTTAACTCATGCATCTTACTTTTAACACATGAGCTCCACTTTGAACCCTGCTTGTAACTTTTAACACATGGCTCCAACTTTTAACTCATATCAATTTTTTAACCATGACAAGCAGCAGTAATGAAGACTATGTGAAGAACGAAGATTATCATGCATGTGAAGAAGATGGATCAAGTTTTGTCAAGAAAATTCAGCCAAAAGGGGAGATTTGTTAGGGTTTTGCCCTGATTTTCTTTCCTTATTTGAAGTTTATTTATTTCCTTAAAGAAAAGTCAAGTATTACCATAAATATTTGAACTTTTTCTGAGAGGAAAATATAATTTTCTTTCATATTTGATTTATTCTTTCCTTAGAGAAATAGTTTTGGAGATCTATAAATTGAAGATCCCTATTCTCGTAGCATAACACGATAGAATCCACAATGTAGTCGTTTAGTAAGTTTTGTTTATGGGGAGATTTAATCTCTCAACAGTTTTAATATTTTTCTTTATATTAGTTTTCATATAATAATATTAGTTTTAAGTATAAATTTTTGTCATCTAATTTATCAATCATATTATTTGCAATTGTAAGCTTCCGCATGACGCTCAATTCACCTTCATAACCCAACAGTACGTTGGGGGGGGGGGGTTAAAAGTTGATTCTAATTATTATTTTTATTTTTATTTCTAAGCGACCCGTGCAGTTTCTATTTTCATTTTATTTCTTTGTCACGTCAGTTTTAAGGGGTAAATAAATTCACTTTTTGAATAGTAGAGGTGTATAATAGGTCATCATGATAGTTTAAGCGTGTAAGTGATTTTTTGATACAAGTCCAAGCTAAAATTTATGTCTTTTCTCTCTTTTACTATTATATAGAAGAGGCTAGGGAAGCATGTCATGATCAACATGAAATATTTATGGTATTTTCGGCTTTTTATGCTTAAAAAAGGGGAAAAGACATAGATTCCCCTTGAACTTGTATCGAAAAGTCAGTTACACGCTTAAAATATCATGACGATCCATTACACACATTTACTACTCAAAAGTGAATTTAATACCACCCTGGGACATGTAACACCACTCTTACAGTATGTGGTGTATTACACTCGCTGCCACATCAGCGATACGTCAGTGCCATGTCAGAAACTATAATTTTTTTATATCCTTTTTGTTTTTTCTTTACTAACTAAATTTTCTTTTGCTAGCTATATTTTACACTAATAAATTTCTAATTAATTAGTGAAATTCTCTAATAATTATATCTTTCATAGCAAAATTGCAAAGAAAAAGCTTTTTACAATGGCAGCCAAGAAAACTTTCCGAAATTCAAAGTTGATTCGTATAGTGAAAGAATTTCTTCCGTTCCAAAAAGAATCACAAGAAGACTGCTTCCATTTCTTGAGCATGAAATCGAGCTTCCAATTGCAAATATTTTTTAGATCCGGACATATTATTTTTTTCTTATTCTATGTCCTTCATAATTTGAGTAAGGATCTTTCACGAAGGTTTTTTAAAAGATAGGAATAATAAGAAAATAATTTTCTTCCCCTTTTCAATCGATCGCCTATCTTGTTTACTAAAAAAATCTCATCATAGCTCCACGACTGAAAACCCCCCAAAATTCTACCCCCGTCGATGACGTGAACAAACACAAATCAAAACCCACAACTCATAAGTCACCTAATACTGTTTTGATTTCTTGTTGGGAGGTTTATGGGTAAGAAAGTAATGTTTTTGAATTTACTTGTTACTACATTGCTTCTTGTGACTGCTTCATTTAAGCTTATTTGGGTGTGAAGAAGATGAGAAAGATGGGTATGAAGAAGAAGAGATGTGGAGTGAAGGGGGGTATAAGGAGAATTTTTAATTTTTAATTTTTAATTGTTTTTTAACTTTAATAATTATATGACGCGCATGATTTGTTTCTATTATATTTTATTTTGTCACGTTAGTAAATCTATGCCTTTTCCCTTTAAAAAAAAGGGTAGCTTCAGAGCTTGTTACGTGCAACTTTTTTTTGTTGGACATGAAAACCATTCTTTTTATCTACTTTTGTATGCATGTGGGCCAAGCATTTGTTCTTGGCTTTAATGCATGACTTGTGTAACAGAAAATTAAAACTCCAATAAACTATTACTCAAGCATCAACCAATACAAAATATTAATATCCCACATAATTTGCATAAGAAATTCCAAATTAATTTATTCTTTTTGTAAATTTAAATTTTAAAAATCGCCTTAAGCCAGTGAATATATTCGAAAATGATACGTCTCTGTTACATGAAAATAATAAATTATAATTACATTTAGCTCGTAATAATTACTTCCTCCATTCTTTTTTATAAGTCATTCTTACTATAAATAGTTGGTCCATAATACTTGTCATTTCATGAAATCAACGCATAAATTATAATATTCTTTCTATTGTATCCTTGTGAGTTATTAGCCTTGAAAATATACATTTGATCAACATAGAAAAACTAAGTGAATAATTCATGTTCATTGGTCAAATTAATTAATCAAAATAAATTAATATTCATCGAGTGAAAACGGCCTAAGGTTTGCCTAACATCAATTGTGGATTTCGAAATTACTTAATTTCTTAATGCACGTGAAATGAAAAATTGTGACATATAAATAAAAATGGAGGGAGTATATATATTTCACAGTAAATCAAGATTTATAATATGTTAATTATAAATGTCATATAATATAAACAATATTAAAATGATCAAAAAGTGAAATAGAGAAGATGAGTTGGTTTTATAAATAGAGAATAGAGGGTTTTTCGGAGTGTGGTTGTGTACATTATTTTCTATTTTACTCTTTAAATAGAGATGAGTTGGATGCGTCTCACCATGGAACACTTATTATGCTTTAAAAATCATATTTATCGTTGTTAAAAATATTGTCCTGGAGAAAAATAAGGACGAAGACGATTTCTTTAAATGACGTACAGCGACAAAAATAAGTTTGATGAGTACCTCTTGAAAATTAACATTTTGAGTTAATATAACTAAATTTGTTGTTACTTTGTATTTTTCATATATGATTTAATTCTATGAATTGAGAAATAAAATCGCAATTTATTGAAAAACCATCGATATCGAACCTAAAAACTAAAGAAATAAATTAATTCAGTTCAACCTATTTTTTCGATACTTACGTCTGTCCTTATCTTAAACTATAGTAATATTTTGCTACGAATGAGAAATCAAACCAATTTTTTTGAGAAATATCAATGCCGAACCTAAAAACTAAAAATTGAATTGATTCAATTCAACCTGATTTTTTAAATGTTTATGGCTATCCTAATCTTGAACTACAACAATTTTTTTCATCAATGATTTAAATGCTACGAATTGACAAATCAAACCAAAATTTTTGAAAAAATATCAATGTCAAACCTAAAAACTAAAGAATTGATTTAATTTTTAACCTTATCTCTTGATATTTATGCATATCCTTATCTTGAACTACAGTAAAAAAAATTCCATCAATGATTTAATTGCTATAAATTGAGTAATCAAATCAGAATATTTGAAAAGATATCAATGTCGAACCTGAAAGCTGAAGAATTGAATTAGTTCAATTCAACCTGATTTTTTTATATTTATGTCTATCCTTATCTTGAACTACGATAATTTTTTCATTAATGGTTTAATTACTACGAATTGAAAAATCAAATCAATTTATTTTTTAAACAATATCAATGTCGAACCTAAATCTAAAGAATTAAATTAATTCAGTTCAATAATTTTTCAATATTTATATCTATCCTTATCTTTGAACAACAGTAATCTTTTCGATGCCAAAATCTAAAAACCAAAAAAAAATTTGAAAAAAATATCAATGTAACATCTGTAAACCAAAATATGATTCTTTTGATATTTATGTCAATTCTAAACTATAGTACAAATATTTTTGTGGTCCAAACTCAAATTCACTGAAAAACAAGAAAATATACTGACACGATGTTTTTCGTCGGCAGCTTTTCGATCACAATCCTAAACTATTCGTGCTAGCTAATATTGTTACTAGATACGGAACCTTGTGCTAGTACGGGACCAATATATATTCTATTTATTTTAATTTATGTGATATATTTCGAATTTTGAGATAAATAAGTTTATCTTTAATCGTAAATTTTTCATAAATCTTTTAAATAATTTGAATTGTTAATTATTGTGACTTATAGTACTTTTTACGTATGTTACAAATATATAAATTTATTTTTAAGAAAATTGAAGATTTCATAAGCAAATTCTCGATCAAACTTAAACTGTTTAATTCTCAAAAAATGGACTGTGTCACATAAATTGGAACAGAGGGAGTATTATTTTTTTATTTTAATTTATGTGATACAAATAGAACTTGAGAAATTATTCAAATTTTAAGTTATTAATTATTGTGATTTATAATATTTTTACGTAATTTTGTTGAAACAACATATATTATTTCATTTCTCAATTTATACGGCACACATATAATTTAAAAAATTAATCTTTTTATGTCTTTTAAATATTTTAAGTTACTAATTATTGTAATTTGTAGTGCCTCTTAGGTAATTTTTAAATAATATGTATTACGTCTCATATCTCAATCTATAGGACGTTGATATAATTTCAACATTCAGACAATTTTTTTTATGTATTTTGAATATTGTAAGTTATTAATTAATGTAATTTATAATATTTTTTACCTTATTTTAATCAAATGCGGAATATCATTAATTTTATTAGTTAATTTTATTTTACATGAAATAATATTTTTTCTTCAAAGATAACAGCAATTTACAATTACATTTTGATGGGATGAGTGGGTCCGGGTAAGTCCTAATAACAAAACTTTTATGCCATTTAAGACATTTAAAAAAGGCTCAAACTTCCGTTTATTTATTAACTAGGAACTTATCCGCGCTTCGCGCGAATTAAAAAAAATTACACCGCCAGTTTGATCATAAGAAATTATAAATTAAACTTCTTTCTGAAATTTTTTACTTTATTTGAATATCAATTTGACCATGAAAATTCGAATTGAACTTTATTTATATTTTGTTTTTAAGCAAATATAAAAAAAATTATGTATAAAAATAGCTTTTTGACAGACCTTTCACTATATATTTGTCCACCCAGGTTATTTATATATTTAGTCTTTGCCACTCAAGAAATAATTAAATGAAAACATGATATCAAAAATTTCTCAAAAAACACACTTTATTATATCTCTCAAAAATGAATATAAACTAAACAAACTTTTATCAGTTTTCTACTCATACTCATCACTCTAATATTTTGGATTCATGAATTGAAGATATTTCATGAAATGTTGCATTTCATTTTGAGTGTAGGTGTACATATAGCGATGTTCAAATTCCTTTAATTAAGTTATGATTTTTAAATTTTCAAAACTCATAATACACAAAGTAATACTATAACGAAAATAATATGTTCAATCTATTTGAGAAATTTTAGAAAAGACAACGAAAAAAATATAAATGCTTCATTAACTTGTATATAGGCTATTAATCCAAATCAGTAGAAGAATTGTATGGCGTATTAATAAATATGAATTATCATATTGGAAAAAATCAAAACAAACATGAAAAAAAGAGATGCTATAAAAATTCAAAAGCCACTTCGTAAGACCATTTATTACACTTTCTTAAACATAAATTTATGTTAACATATTTATTGAATTTCAATTAACATTACAAGTTCATACGTAGTTACAACATTTTCACCTCACCCATTTTCTCGTATTCCTCGTAAATTTACATTGAACATTCTATTATAAATATTAAGTACCAATGTTTTTGAATGAATACTAAATCATGTTTTCAATTTTCAATTTTTTTTATCACGTGTCTAATTTATTTCACAATTAAAGTGTTAAATGAAAGAAGGGTGTAAATAATATTTTATTTCATAAAGCGATATCATATCATCTTATCTATTCCTATCTATATAAAATTATGTGTAACTTAAAAATATCTAAAAATTGTCAATGCATATAATTGGCCTTATTAATTAATTAAGAATGTGTTGGCATAACCTTTCTAAAACAAGTCAAGCTTTAAGACGATGATGGTGTGGATGGTGGTAGAGTTGTCATTTTTGTCTTGACAATTATTTTTTCTTCTTGAAATCATTCGTTTTTTGATCTTTTTTGTATTGTTAGGTTTTTTCCTTCCTCTTTTTGAAAATCAAATGAAAAAAATTAAGTTTTTTATTGAAAAAAATATATTTTTAAGTATTATGAATGACCACATGGAAAGAAATCAAGATTTTTTTTAGAAAAAGACGTTATGAGATTAAATATAATATAAATTTATATCACTCATATCATTTGATGAAAAATTTTAAAGTCAAAAGAATTGATGGGAAATAATTATAGATCATGATAATATATTCTCTGAATATACTACCTGTGATGTCTTCATCATCATCTACAACAAAAGTTAAAATAAGATTAACAAAAGGAAAAATAAAAAAATCCTTAAAGGTCCATCAATAAATTAACCAACATACAACATATATAACAAAAGTTCTAATGAGATTAACAAAAGAAAAAAAAATTCTTACAAATCATCAACAAACTACATATAAATAAAAAGAAAGGTATAAAATAATTATGCATTTATATTGAATAAAAGCAGAAAAAAAGGCAAAGAATAAAATGTTTTTAATACCTTAGTGTAGGTTTACTTTTTCGGTCCATCGCATTGGACATAAAGATAATTTAAACCATTATCAATTTTTTCTTCAACTAAATGAATCAAAGACAAACTGAAAATAAAGCAAAAAATAAAGTACTTTAAAGTATTATATTTTTAAAACTCCGAAACATTTTTCACACTATTGCATATTTATACTACTTCAAAAACAACCAAAAAAGAAAGAAGTGGGCAAATTATTACTTTGAAAATGCAGCTTCATAACCAAAATAATATTTAATAGTAGAAGTCTTCACGTAGATTTTTGTCTCTTTGAATTTGTTTGTAACAAATCTCATACTTATTGGGAGATCACAATGGATTTTCATCGTATATAATTACATTGAACAATTACAAGGTATTAATACATCTTTTCTAGTCTAGAAGGTAAATGCAATTAGATGTGACTATCCAAGAATCAAAACATATTTCAAATTAAGCTAAAGAAGTAATAATATAAGTAAGAAAGTAGACAAAAAATGTAGAGAGATAAGACAGAAGAGTTTTCTTATTCTTCCTAGTATATTCAAGTATTTCTCAAATCTTCAAGTGCAAAACATAATCCTCAAAACCTCTATTTATATTGTTACATAAAGACATATAAAGAGATAACAATAAACATGGTATTAATTCTTGAGAATGTGGGGAAGGTTAAGGGGTGTGGAAGATAAAAGAGGAGGTGGTGGAGGTGTGAGTTTAATACACATAATGGTGGAATTACATCTTGAAATTATGGATATCTACATTAATATAACATATTTACAATAAAAGATTAATTATTCAACAATTATATAAATATTAATTACATTAAAAATGAGGAGAAAAACTAACAAATGCCAAAAAAAAGAAAAATAGGAATGAAGGCTATAGATAGTAATAATAATTGTTATTTTATTTTTTATATAATAAGAAAATACCCACGAGGCAAAAAAAAAAACTGATGAAACTTTTAGTTTTTCAAATTATGAGAATTGAGTGGAGTAGTAAATTTTTTAGGCATTCAATTTTTGTACATTAAAGAATAAAATAAATGGAGGAGTAGTAATTTTCATTTTTCTTTTTTTATATAATATAAAAAATAAAAAAAAGATTTGGCATGTGATGAGTCTTTGATATACATAAATGTTTCTTCATTAATATAATATTTATTTATAATAAATTAAATAATACTTTCACAATAAATTAAATATTTTAAATATGAAAAAGGGACAAAAAAAGGAAAAAAAGAGGTGCAAAAAAAAAGGGGCAAATGCAACTTTGAAAAATCATGAAGCAGGCAACTCTCAAAGCAAATTGTACTACCAATCAAAGCAATGTAAAAGCAGAATTAGCCAGTAAATTACCAACTTGGCCTTGTCTAAGGAAGCAAGAATGTTGACGAACAACTGCTTCCTGGACTCTTCTACATTTTAGAGATTTAGAGATGATATATTCTTATTATGAAAGTGATTCATATATATATCGAGTTATCATTATATAAATGGTTTAAATATATGTCACGCCCCGAGCTTATATCATGGGCGAGACTGATACTCAAGAACCATTGTTGGCCCCAACCGAACCCTTGGCCTGACTTACTTACTCAGCAGAAGACTTAAACTGTCATGGCCCAAACCGTCGTGATTGACACTCACACTAACCATCCGGTGGGAGAACCATTACTACAACCAAACTAAGCAACTAAAACAATACTAAGACAATTAAGTTACGAAAGCAAGTTAATTAACTAAACAAATGCAGAAATTTAATACCTACAACCTGAAAGTCAATGTACCAAAACATCTAAACAAATGATCCAAGTCTAAACAAGAAGGGATAAATCCCCAACTAATGAACTAATCAACTAACTAGAACAAATATCTAAGTCCGGAAATGATGGACATAGACGAAAGAGAATCCCATGGCAGC
>NW_006239972.1:12243-12505 GCF_000226075.1 Solanum tuberosum
TGATCTTCTAAGCGAGGTCTGTCAGTAGTCGCGTGAAGATGCCCTGTACTCAACAAAAATAAGAGCAAGTGCATAATCAGTACACAAGCACAGTGTACTGGTAGGATATTCACGCGACTATCACATTAGTGCAACATAAACAAGTCAAACAACATTACAATCACATGCATAAATCAACATCTACAATATTATCAACATGCTCATCAATATACATTTATCAGAAATCATTGGTCCTCTCACGGAACCCAAACTCAAACAGTTA
>NW_006239972.1:12926-28685 GCF_000226075.1 Solanum tuberosum
TTCACCCATTCTATTACGTTTTATGGATCGAGAAACGAATTTGGGGAGTGAAAAGCTTACATTTAGCCTCAAGAATGGTGAAAAACGAGTAGAAATCACTTGGGGGTCGTTCCTTAGCTCTAAAAGTCGAAAAGTGTCAAATAAGGTCGTTTAAGGGTTTATTAACGACATTAAGTCGCGTCTGGCCCGCCACAGTGGCCCTTATCTCGTTGCAGCGGCGGTGCCAGAGTGACATCAAGACCCGCCAGAGTGGCATTTTCGAACCAGTGAGCTATCCATCTTTTTCTATGATTTTAAGTCTCGTCGTACCCGCCACAGCTCCCTATATCCCGTTGTAGTGGCTCCGCTAGAACGGTCAAACTCCCGTTAAAGCGGCACAAACGGAACCAGAGAGTCAACTGAAGAAATTCTAAAAATTCCATTTCACTACACATCTCTAACCCACGACGGTCAGAAAATACCCCTCACGCTAAGATCGATTCCGGGAGTTCTACTCGCCCAAATTCAATTCCGTAAAGTCGTACGGATTCCTTAACAAGTTATCTAACCACTCATGTAATCAAACCTATAATTACTTCACACGATTGTTACCAGATTTCCCCACACCTCAAGGACTCCGATTTTGTCTAAATTTGGACAAGGTTGGGAAAATTCACGTACTACGAAAAAGTTTTTCCGGCACCAATTTTTCCCCCGTTGGCATTTCTATAACGATGGAACCCGGTCGTTACATAAACACAAGAAATAGTCTCAAAAGAAACTTGCCAAATAAACTTATAATGTCTTAAAAGAAACATGCAAACTAGCCAATATGACAACTCATGTCTCAAAACATAAGTCAATAGTAAAGTAATGACAAATGAATTAACTAACTGACTCTTTATCTATGAAGCCTCTAAACAACTGAGATGGATGTCGGCACATGCCCACGAAATCCTAATGAACTAATAATAAAACTGAAAGCAATATAAGGGATCCTCTGGAAAGCAAAGAGGCTCACCACAAGACTCTGAGTGCTCAACTGGATCAACGATGCGCTGGATGCTGATTCTGGTTACCTGTGTCTGCATCATAATAAGATGCAGGCTAAATGGCATCAGTACATTGAATGTACGAGTATGCGAAGGGAATTGTAAAACAAGACATAAGCTTGAAAGGAACTAAGGAACTTCCCTGGCTCAATTCAACTCAACATAACTGAACTCATTTCAATATAAAGCAGTTTAAAACAAGTGCAATATAAAGAAAAGTTGTTTAAAACATGATGTCAACTCTGTGTGTATACAAAGATACATATAACTTTGAAATGTATGTAAAACTACAATAAACTGTGTATATAAGAATACAATTACTTCTGTGGGAGTTTCTCTGACCGACAACCATCATGTAAGAGCTATTGTGATGATACCACGTTTTGCCTCACGCTGCCAGGACCGTCCTATACCTTGCCGAGAGTATAGAAACTGAACTACTAAGTGGATCCACTAGTCTATGCTAAAAGGCATATAAGGAATCATCTAAAAAGTATGACCATTTTCTACCCATGATGACAACATGGTTTATGGGGGATGTGAGTTGTCTGAACTCTACTCCATATAAGTGCTCAATACTACTCCCAAAATAGAATACTAGCTCTTATGTTTAAAAACATACTTCATTATGTGGTTTGAGATAATTGCTCAAAACTTAGCTCAAATGCTATCTTGGAAATCAAAGTTTCCCTTCTTGCTTAATTGTGAAAGCATTTACTCTTTTCTGAAAACTTGCTTAAAGGCTCTTCCGAAATCAAAGTTTCCTTACTTGTTTAAATGTGAAAATATTTTAAACTCTTTGGAAATACATATCCCCCATATACTTTTGAAGAAATGAACTTCAACTTTACTATTTCCTGAACTCAAAACTCAAATCTTAAAACAGTCAAATCATTTGTAAAAGACTCTTGGAAGACTCTATGAACTTCTCTTGACTTGACTCTTAACTTTTCTTGACTTGACTCTTAACTGATCCTTGAATTGAATTATGGATTCAAGGATTGAGATTTGTGATAGGAAAGATCTCATGATGTTTAGAATGATTTTAGATACCTAAACATGAGAAAATATCAAGAAATCATTGTCTGAAAGCTGGTCCACGACGCGGAGATGTATTTAAATTTTTGGTCGCGAAATTAATTTTGAGGCAGAACAGTCCGTGACCGCTCCGCGACGCGAGGGGGAAATTTTCAAATCTGAGGAACAGGTCCGCGACGCGGACCTGCTACACAGATTCTGCCGACTTGTTCCTTCTACACTTTCTAACCCAAATTCACCTAAATTCGATTCTTCTTCTCAAATCCTCTTTAGATTCAGAAACTCAGCAAATGTACCCAAGAACCTAACTCAAAACAATTCTAAAATTGACCTTAAACTCTCAACAATTCCTCAATATCATCCCAAATTCAAGAACGAAAGTAAATTCAAGAACAGACATCAAGAACATCCAAACTTTCAATTTTTAGGACGAATTCACGCTAAATTAACAATGTTTGGCGCGTGGGTGAACGAACCCAATCCTGTGTGAACTCACATACCTCGTAGGGATCACCCCTTGACGAAATCCACAAGTGATTAGTGAAGATTTTGACGTTTCTTCCTCCTTTCCTCCTTTCTCCTCTTTTTTTCTCTTTTCTCAAAACCCTAACTCCTTTTACCAAAAGTGTAAATTGACTAAGATCAATTTAGACCCCAATTAATTACCCAAAAACGAAATAAAATTATTGGGTAAGGAAAAAACCAAAACACCCTTTAAAAATCCGGATTGGACATTTCCTTATTCAAACAGCCCAACTTCCAATGGGCATATCTCACTCATACGAACTCGGAATTGCACAAAATCAGCATCATTGGAAAGATTATTCCGAGATCTTTCCTAAGATATCTGGAACCACACCTAAATTGTCCGGAGCTAGAAGTTATGATCGTTTGAGGTTGATCAAAAATTCAACTTTAACACACTTGACAAATTTCCAGATTTTTATTTTCTTTCCAAAAATGACTATTTCCAATTTTAAACTTCTTTCTAGTTATGGGTGTTGACACTCAATTTTGGACCTCCATATTATAGATTAATTATCGAGCTTCTTCAATTTCAAACGATTTAAAATAATTAGTTTCATAAATTTCCAAAAAATAAAAATAAAAATAATTTGCAAGTGTTTAAATAGTCTCACTTTTTATAATTTTTAATAATATATATATGAAATAATTAGTATTTTAAAGTGATGGCTATAATTTTTGAATTAATTAACTTTTATGAAATTCGAAATATATTTTCGAGTTATTTTTATGTAAGTTTTGTCAATTTTATAATTTAAAAAAAATAATAAATATGTTTTTATAGTTATGTATATAATTAGTATATTTTTATTTAAAAATCATCTCAAAAGGTTTTAACTTTTCTTTAAATTTTGCCAATTAGTTTAATTAATTAATAGTTAATATTTTAAAATTGATTATTTTATTTAGTTAAGATTAAGAAGCTCATTAATTAATTTATATTAATTCGTCTTATTTGACTTTACTCGAATCCCTCAATTAATTCAAATCGGCTATGTCCTTAACTTCACTCGGCGTCTCGGCCTAATTTGTAATCTATATGGTTATTTTCCAAAATTGAATTTTAACCAATATTTGCTCCATTTATTGGATCAATTTAAGACCAAAGTTGGGCCAATTTTCAGCCCAACTTTCATTTAAATCAGCAGCCCAAATTACATTCATCAACAACTCCCAAATACTCACAACAGCAGTACCAAAATCCGACCCGAGCCCACTTCACTTCTTCTTCTCCCCTACGCGAAGAACAAATAGCAATAATAGTCATACCCTACGACCCCTATACTTGTCTTCTTCACAGAAATCAAGACGCTTCAGTCCGGTAAAACCGGAAAAACTGCAACTTTGACCCGTCAGTTCGACAACGATTTCAAACGGCGCAACAGTGCACCTTTGCCATTCTTCTCGCCTGCAGAGCCATCACCCTCACGTCTCCTTTTCCCCCACTTTCGCGGAGTCTCAGAGCAGAGAAGGACTCCCCCAGGCCTTTTACTATTGATCTCGAAAATGAGCAGAGGAAAATTCAAACTTTTCTTTCAAAAATCCAACGGATTTCCCCCATAAATCACCCCAACATTCCCTATAAATAATACTTCATGCTCAAGGGATAGAGACAACGGTTTGAGAGAGCTTTCTGAGTTTGGCAATAGTCATTTCTACATTTCAATTTTTTTTTTATATCTAGTTCTCTGATTCTAAATTTCAAGAAGATCGCCGCTTGGATTTTCTAAGATTGTCGTTCGTACTCTAAGTTCGTGGTGAAAGTTGCATCATCGTCCGAATTCGCTACCCCAATAAAAGGTCCCGGAGACCCACCACTGCTGAAAATTAGTTCATAAATGTTCTAAAATCTCAAGAAATGGGTTGTATACACAAAAATACAGGGCGAAAGCAAAACACAGGTCTTCGTAAGCAAGAAATACACGGGGAAAGATGATACACATGCTGATATACACTAATATACAACCGGTGTATACAAAAAGGGTATTGGATTAAAACACAAAAACTTGCAGCAAAATTAGCCCAATAAGGGGACCAATTTCATTATCTCTTTTACTTTCCTAAATGTTTTGAATATGTCTGACTAATTTAATTTAACTCTAGAACTATTAATTAACTTTCTTAGATTCCCAAAAGATGAGTTATTTTCTTTATGTTTGTTTACCTTTAAAACATTTTTTGTGTTCATTTATTTTATGTCTAGTATACCGGTCAAATTTTTATATTTTTAATTACGTATATTTGTTCTTAAAAAGGTATGTTATTTAATTAATAACTGTTTTTTACTCATTTTTTAAAAATGTTTTAAACTAATCAAATAAACTAAAAAATATATGTTTTTCTTTACTCTGTCACATTCTCAAAAGTTAGTTAAAATTTTGGTTCCTTTTCATTTTTAATTAATTTAAGATAGTCCGCATGCTATAATTTATCAAATTGGTTCAAATTATTAAATTTAAAAACAATTCAAATAAGTTTAGTTAGTGTAAATTTGTTAAAATTCTAGTAACTTCTAATTCAATTGAAATGTTTCAATTAAAAGTTCCTTTGGCTTGAAGAATAAAAAATGTTTGTTATTTAACTATTTTTTCAAAGTTAGCTGAATATTGTAAATTATTATATTTTTTTCTGTTAAATTATTTTTCTAAAGATAGTCAAAATATTTAATTTAATTCGTAGGATAACCGCATGTTAGCTGACACTTCAAATGCCTTAAAAATCTTCTTAAAACGTAAATAAGAATATTTAACCCATTTTTCTCTAAATTTTTAAAGACTTAATCTATTAGAGTATTTTTAAATTAAGTTTTCTTAATTTCTTTAAAAAATTAAGTTACGACTCTTTTTCTAAGTATTTTTCTCAAATTATTTTATACTTAGAACATTTCAAAAGTAATTTTTCTAAATATAGTGAAATTATGGCATAAGAAAAATGCCGACTCTGCTGGAGATGTAATAGGTTCTAACCATAATCGACTTAGGTTAATTATCAAGATTTTTAACCTATGCTTACTTGTTTGCTTTTTTTACATGTATAATATGCTTACTTTATTTTTAATACTTAAGTGATATAAACTGCTTATTTGTTATTATTTATCTAAAATGTTTATTTGTTACTGCTTTATATAAATTGTATATTTGTTACTGCTTTATAAACTGTAATTTCGTTCATACTTCTTCCAATTCTGGAAAACTCACACAATCACACGTGCGCGAGATGTGTTTTGCGTAACCGCAAATTTCTTTCAACATCCCAAAAGTTAGGAGATTTGACATATGCGCGGGGTGTCCGGATCATTTTTCGTGTGACCGCGTAGCCTCCTCACTCGAGTTGTCCACTCGAAAACCTTGTGTCTAGTAAGCCAAATCTTAGAAGACATAAGATAGAGCAACGTCACCCCTCAATTTAAGTCATACATGCGTACACCTTAGGTGGATCGATCCCGAGTATCGATTCCACATTTAAGAAATCTACCAACAAGTATGTTTCGTGCAACGTGATCATGATAGACGGATCCAAGCCTAATTTTGATATAGTGAGTTTGGAAATTATGTGTTCCTTCTTGTTATTTTATTTTTTTAGGATGAATTCAGTCCCCCAAGTGGACAAAATTAAGATGGTCGAGGTTTCCCGCGCAAATTGAAGACCTGGTGAAAAAATTTCACTCAAAGTGAAAAACTAGCAATTACAAGAAGGTTGGGGTGCCTTACTATGCTATTTAAGGTTATCCCGGACAAACATGTTATTAGAGCGTTGATTCAGTTTTAGGATTCCGACCGTGTTGTGTTCGCGTTCAAAGAGTTTGAACTAACACCTACATGGGAGGAAATCTGTTATTTCACCAGTTGAAGTATCGAGGAAGAGGTCAAATTATTCCACACAGTCAATCAAGGAAGAAATTTCTTTGCTACTTAGGACTGAAAAATGAAAAGAAACTTCGATGCTTCGAACATAATTAGGTTTCTCTAAATTACTTTTATGAAAGGTATGTACGCTCGGATAGTTACAAAGTGTTCAGGAAAGAATTCTCTTGCACTTATGTTCATTGGCAAGATAGACGTCCTATCGCATTTATTGTGGCTTTACTAGGGACTTTAGTATTTCCCCGAGAACATGATCACATTAGCACCTACATATGTTCGGTGGCTCGTGAAGGTGTTAATGGCGAAGAACAAACTTTAGTTCCCATGATTTTAGCAGAAATATTTCGAGCTCTTGGGAAATATAAAAGAGGGGAAGCAAACTTCTTTGAAGGTTGCAATCTTCTTTTACAAATGTGGGCAATGGAAAATTTTCACCAGCGTAAAAATATGGATGACATATTTTTTAGTAACGCAAATCATATTGACAGTTTTTACGACAGGACGAGAAATTTTGTGTCTCCGGTTGGTACTGATGACTGGAATAGATATCTGTCCTTCTGCACCAATAACCAAATTCAGTGAAAATATCCATTACTATCACGTTCCCCGGCTTATTTAAAATGCATGAGGTTTTACTATATCGAGCTTATTGGGTTGAAAGGTCTCCAGCCATATGTTCCGGTGCGCGTGCTTCAACAGTTTGGTCAAGCACAAGTAATCCTTCTTCGAGCAAACATGAGGGTTTCTGAAATTTCCTTCGGACCAAATTTTGAAGTCCCTCGATCCAGAGAGATTCTTCATGAATGGAACAATATTCTCACGATAGATATAAGAAATGGGCCAGAAAGAGAAATTCCAAAATATCAAGTGTGGCTTCGAGAAGATCGCAATAGCATGAGTCCAGAAGGCGAACAAGGTTTTGAAGATATTGGGACGACGATCTGGATAAGACATTCTCATCTTGGAACCAAAGTGGTCACTCCTGAAATGTGGGCACAAATGGAAACAATAATGCAATATTTGGAAAATGCGGGAGCAAGGCCTAGCAACACGGGAGCGTCATCTTCACTTCCTCCACCAGCGTGATTGATAACAAATTTAGGCCGAGTCTTAGATTTGTCTTTATATTGAGTCATCTTTTATGTATTTTTAGTTTATTCTCTCTTTGTTATACCATTTTATTGGTATTTAATGAATATTTGGTCTTTGTTTTCCAAACTCGAGTTGTCACAAATTAATGGCTTGGATCAATCTATCATAATCACGTTATGTTTGACGTTTAGGCCTACCTCTGGCATAAAAAAGGTCACAAATCTAGGGCGCGATATAAATTGTTTGTGTGTTGCTTGATATAATTGCTTTATGTTGTGATGTGTCATTTTGTTTAAAGCAGAATTAATCCACTCTTGTTTCTTAGAGCACCTTAAGCATATAATAAAATCCACAACAACAAAGTCCGTCCAAATTACTTCTGAAATGTTGTCCAAGTTGCTCAGAAATAATAAACCGTCTACTCTAAAAAACTCCTAAGTTTTTATTCGTCCATCACAGGAAGGACGATTTGCTAGAATGTCTGGAAAAAATGTCAACGCACCAATCCCACCCATTGCTTTGGTTAGTAGTGAGGAAACTGAATAATCAATGTTCAAAAAATTTATCGAGACTAAAGAGAGGATAGTTGCAGCCAAATGGAGACTTGCAATACTAGACCAAACTGAATGGATGCTACGAGAGAGAATTATTGAGGTTGACATGGAAATAGCCTCGGTGAAAAGAAAGATTGCAAAAATTGATCAAGAGATAATTAATATCACTAAAGCGTCTGCAAGGATTGATAAGAACTGATAATTTTAGTCTTCAATTTATGAGATAAGGAACTCCATACACTAAATATATACTATATAAGTAAAGGACACACATTTTAATTACCCAATGATCTATTCAAATGATACTTTATTAAATTAAGTAAACAAAATAACAATCTTTACATATATAGGATGAAAAGACAATACTATAACGTAAACCATATGGTTAATAGTATATCCTAACAAAAATAATTTCACACACTAAAACTTCGATAGATGAATACGAAAAATATTGTAGCTTAAAGATACATGGCCTTAGCTAATCTTGGTTTTGCCTGAGCAAGAAATGGTAAGGCAGAAAAATGATTAATCTTAGAAGACTCATTTAAATCATTGCATGGTAAATTTGGTGGTAAATTCCAGGTAAATTCTTGAAGAAGTCTAGCAAGTAACATTGTAGTAATTGTTGAACCAAGTTTCACAGCTGGACAACTTCGTCTTCCAGCACCAAATGATAACAAACGTAAGTTTGAATCAGTGAGAACTACTTCACCACCATCTTCCATTTTGAGGTGACGCTCCGGCTTGAACTTTAATGGATCCTCCCACACTCTAGAATTCCGACCAAGTCCAAGACGACTTAATAGCACTATACTCCCTTTAGGGATGAAGTACTTTTCACCGACGATGGTATCAGAGACAGACACATGAGGAACATTAAAAGTTATAGCGGGGTGGAGTCGAAAGGTCTCTTTTATGCAAGCCTTGACATAATTTAGCCTTGACAAGTCTGATTCTTGAACCCATCTATTGATCCCAACAACAATGTTGAGTTCTTTTATAGCCTTTTGCATCAACTTTGGTTGATTCAACATTTCTGTAAGTGCCCATTCAACTGTATTTGAAGGATTATCCACTGATGCCAACATGAGTACCTGTACATTATTTGTTTGTAACCAATCATTTCAACACTTTTTGACTAGATCAACTTCAATATCAATATGTTTTGTTGCTTTAGCATAGGCTTTCTTGAGAACTGCCTTGTGACCATCCAAATCAAAAACACTTAACCATGGTAAGTAATCTGATATACTAAAAGAATAAACATATTCAAGAATTGTAAAAAGGGCATCAAATTGCTCCTCTTGTTCTTCTATAATTCCAAATAATGATCTCTTGCTGAAAATCATATTCCTAATTACATTCCCACAATAATATCTTGTTACTTCCCTTAAGTTAATAACAAGTTGGTTGCTACATTGATTGTAAACGAATCGATGAAGGTGGTCAGCTTCTTCGTCCCTTTTAGGACGAAGCCATTGAAATGATTTTGGTGACAACACATGGGAAGTTAGCATGTTTTTCATTTTCATCCATTGATCACCACTGGGGAGAAAAATTGAGGTCAAGTAGCCATTACTAACGAGGTTCGCGGACATGCAAATAGGCCTGGATGAGAAAATAGAGTCGTGAATCTTCAAGAACTCACAAGCAAGTTCAGGAGAAGTTACAGGAATAACATGATAATTACCAACACGAATGCAAGCAATTTCAGTATTCATTTCCTCCATAATTTTGTGTATTCGATGAGTTAATGCATGCTTATTTTTTAGGATGATTTGAGGAAAACATCCAATTATAGGCCATGACTTTGGACCTGGAGGGAGTGGTTTATTGTTTCTTACACTACTATTCCATTTCTTAAGAATAAAAGAAATGAAGATTGTCAATAGAATGGAAATAATGAAGAATGTAGTGTTATTGGAGATAACAATAAGAAGAATGTTCGATATTTTCATCATTTTTCTCTTGTGATTGTTAAGGCTAATGTCTTTCACTATTTATAGGTGCTGCATGGACATGCAACTAATAAGGTAAGCTCTTCTACATCTTTCGTTTCAATTTATGTCATATAATTTAAAAAATATGAGAAAACCTTGCAATATCTCAAAACTATCTTTAAGAAAAATGTTGTCATTTTTTTAACGGACTAAAAAAAATGTATGTCATATAAATTGAGACACAGAGAATTCTCCCTATGATTTATTTTTAACATAACAACATATAATATGCGGCATAAGAGAGGCCACGAAATTAAAACATATTATTTTCTTTTCAACTATATAGAAAAGTCATAACTTGGACGATCAATAGCGATTTAGTTAATTAAGAAAAAATTCCAAGATAAAGCACGTGGGAATATGAAAATGTAGGGTACATTTATGGTATGCGAAAGTTATCACAAGAGTTCTTTTATCTTCGGATAAAATGTAAAATTATTTTATTTTATATTTATTTGAAAGTATTAAATAATTTTAATTTTTAAATTATTTATTCTACAATTTATGTAATAGTAATAAAATAAGTTATCTTATATATATGATGAGATAACTTATTTCTAAATAATTCATACCAAAATAATTAATTTTGAGATAATTTGTTTCTAATAAAACAACCTCTTTAAGACTACTAGTTTTTTGTTTTCTTAAAGTACTGTCATATTCAATCTACTCAATTGTTCTATTTTTCTATTCCTGTAGAAATAATTTTATAAATATATAATAAATAATTTTATTTGCATCAAATCTACTCAAGATTTTATTTATATAAAAATTGACCCAAAATCAGCTATACAAGTAACACAACTTACTTTTTTAATTAGTCATATGTATACATTATGAATTGATACGTTGATATGATATATATTTTTAATTGCAAATCAATTTCTTTTCAATTCAACCTGATTTTTTATAGTATTTTTAATTGCTACAAACCAAGAAATCAAATTAAAATTTTCAAAAAAAATATCGATGTCCAACCTAAAAACTAAAGAACTAAAATTAATCAATTCAATCTGAGTTTTTGATATTTACGTAGATTCATATCCTGAATTATAGTATAGATGTTTGTGTGGCCTATTCATTTCCTCCATAATTTTATGTATCCGATGCATTAATGCATGCTTATTTTTTAGGACGATTTGAGGAAAACATCCAATTATAGGCCATGATTTTGGACCTGGAGGAAATGGTTTACTGTTTCTTACACTACTTATTTTTAGTTAGTCGTACGTATACATTATGAATTGATATATTGATATGATATATATTTTTATTTATAAATCACTTTCTTTTTAATTCAACCTTGATTTTTTTATATTTATATCTTTTCTTATCTTGAACTATAATAATTTTTTCATAAATGATTTAATTACTACAAACCAAGAAATCAAATTAAAATTTTCAAAAAAAATATCGATGTCCAACCTAAAAACTAAAGAACTAAAATTAATCAATTCAATCTGATTTTTCGATATTTACGTAGATTCATATCCTGAACTATAGTATAGATGTTTGTGTGGCCTATTCATTTCCTCCATAATTTTATGTATCCGATGCATTAATGCATGCTTATTTTTTAGGACGATTTGAGGAAAACATCCAATTATAGGCCATGATTTTGGACCTGGAGGAAATGGTTTACTGTTTCTTACACTACTTATTTTTTAGTTAGTCGTACGTATACATTATGAATTGATATTTGGAGAGTTAATAAAGTTTTTTATGTGATTTTCAAATATTTTAAATTGTGACTTATAATATTTTATGTAATTTTTAGAAAAGCTTTTTATATTTATTACTTCTCAAATAATATGGCAAGTTAATACAAAATAGCTAAAAATTAGCGGATAAAGTACTATGATGATATCACATATATAAGTTGATAATGGATAGACGTAACTATCGTTCTTAAATAATTGCAAAGCAGCGCATGGGAGAACATGTTCAAAGTAGACCCGTATTTTCTATTTAAAATAATATTTTGTGCAGAGAAATATAAAGATTCCTTAGTTAGCACGTGTGGAAACAAAATATTAATGAGGATAATTTAGTCAAATTATACATTTAATTAATATTTTTAAGGGGTCTGAAAGAAGAAAATTTCGAAGACACACACAAAATTTAAAAATATAAATAAGACTTTTAAATACTTCATAGTAAATAAAAAACATGATTTATAATATGTTAGTTATAAATATCAGATAATATAAATAATATTAAAATGATTAAAAAGTGAAATAGAGAAGTTGAATGGTAGTTTTTAAAATTTAGAAAACTACTATTCACCTTTTTATAAATAGAGAATAGAAGGTTTTTCGGAGTGTGGTTGTATACACTATTCTCTATTTTACTCTCTAAATAGAGATGAGTTGGATGCGTCTAATCATGGAACACTTATTATGCTTAAAAAATTATATTTGTCTTTATTAAGAATATTGTGCTTGAGAACAATAAGGACGAAGATAATTTCTTTACATGACGTACATCGACAAAAATAAGCTTGATGAGTTCCTCTTGAAAATTAACATTTTGAGTTAATATATCTGAATTGTAAATCTATTGTTACTTATTTTTTCATATATATTTAATTCTGTGAAGAGAAATCAAACCGCAATTTCTGAACAAACATCGATATCGAACCTAAAAACTAAAGAGATTAATTCAATTCAACATGATTTTCAATATTTATATCTATCCTTATCTTAAACTACAGTAATTTTTTGCTACGAATGAGAAATCAAACCAAAATTATTGGAAAAAAAAAATCAATTCCAAACCTAAAAACTATAGAATGAATGAATTAATTCAATTCAACCTGATTTTTTTGATATTTATGTCTATCCTTATCTTGAACTACAACAAATTTTTTCATCAATGATTTAATTGCTATGAATTGACAAACCAAACCAAAAATTTTGAAAAAATATCAATGCGGAACCTAAAAACTAAAGAATTAGATTAATTTTCAACATGATTTTTTGTTATTTATGCCTATCCTCATCTTGAACTACAGTAAAAAAAAATCATCAATGATTTAATTGCTACAAATTGAGAAATCAAACCAATTTTTTTGTAAAAATATCAATGGCGCCGAACTTAAATATTAAAGAACTGAATTAGTTCAATTCAACCTGATTTTTCGATATTTATGTCTATCCTTATTTTGAACTATAGTAAATATTTTCATTAATGATTTAATAGCTACGAATTGAGAAATCAAATCAATTTTTTTTTGAGAAAATATCAATGCCGAACCTAAAAACAAAAAAAATAAAATTAATTCAATTCAATCTGATTTTTTGATATTTGTGCCTATTCTTATCTTGAACTACAATAATTTTTTTCACTAATGATTTAATTCTTATGAATTGAGAAATCAAACCAAGTTTTTTTTTGAAAAAAACATCAATGCCAAACCTAAAAGCTAAAGAATAGAATTAATTCAATTCAATTTATTTTTCTATATTTATGCCTATCCTTATCTTGAACTACAATAAAAAAAAATCACCAATGATTTAATTACTACCAATTGAGAAATAAAACAAAAAAATTGAAAAAATAATCAATGTCAAACTTAAAACCTAAAGAATTGAATTGATTCAATTCAATATGATTTTTCGATATGTATATGTCTATCCTTATCTTGAACTATAGTATCCAAACATCTAACACCAAAGCTAAAAACCAAAAAAAAATTGAAAAAAATATCAATGCTAAACCTAAAAACCAAAATATGATTTTTTTTTTCCTTAAATATTTATGCCAATCCAAAACTATAGTACAAATATTTCTGTGGTCTATACTCAAATTTACCGACACAATGTTTTTCGTCGGCCCCTTTTCGATCGCAAGATTTTCCTATGATTATCTTCAATGTAGCTTTAACTTTTTAAGGATTATCTTTAATCAAACATCAAGAGTAAGGCTTGAGAGAGGCCACGAATCCTACTCGTGCCACCTAGGCCAAGAAAATAATTATTTTTTATAAAATAAAATGTAAAATATCATTTTATATCATACTCTTTTTCCTTTTTGAAATAATATAGTTTTATATCTCTCAATAGTTTTCCTGACCAATGTTTAGTCAGTTTACACATTTTGTTTAAAAATCAGATTAAAAAATTGTGATTTTTTTGGAAGCTTTAGAGTTTCGAAGACTTTAAGTTATTAAAAGTGATTTTTGTCAATAATAAGAACTACGAGTCTCGGAATGAAATTTAGCTAGTGCCATCAGCTTTGGAACGGATAATTTGATTTAGGAATGTTAGCGTTTTCAATTTCGAAGTCTTCAAGTGGATTTGAGCTCGAGTTGGAAGTTTAAGTGTATTTAGGTCAAGAAATGACTTTGATCACTGTTCGGAGTTTGGACAATCAACTCGAAATTCCTACGACACCATTAAATCTGAGGGATGATTTTAGGTCTAAGTGTGGTTGAATTTTCAGAGGTTTCGAGGGCAATTTGGTATGTTTGAGTGAAAGTTAGTTTGAGGTCAAGAAGATCTCGAATTCGTGTTTTGATGGTTCCATTGGGTGTGAAACGTTGAGTTTAGTTGAGTAGCATATATGATTTGTGTGCTCGAAATTCCAAATGAATTTTGAGAATCCATTCGGTGAATCTTTGTGTCTTAGTGAGTTATTGATGCTATAATCTTGTCACGACCCGAGCCTACACCCTGGACGTGGCCGGCACTCGAGAACCATTGTTGGTCCCCAAGCGAACCCTCATCCTGGCTGACTTCAAGCGGAATACTAACTCAAGCATACACAACTTAAAAATTGAATAAATATTCATGAAACTTAAATAGAAAGCTTTAACTCAAAACAAAACTCCGAATAAAATAAATTATTCAACTCGCCATAATATAGGCAACTTAAGTCTGTAAAACATTTAATAAAATAAATGATACAGACTTCTTAACTATACTGACTATCTATGAAGCCTCTAACTGATAAAGATGGAAGTCGGGACAAGACCCACGGCATCCTGAATAAATTGAAAAGTAAATGAAATCCTCCGAAAATAAGGAGGCTCACCATAGCATAAATTGAAAAGTAAATGAAATCCTTCGAAAATAAGGAGGCTCACCATAGCTAACTCGAACTCCCGGATGTATCAACGAATCTCCTGTTGATGATCCTGAATGCAGGCACCTTATTGTAGGTTATTTTTTATTTAAATAGTGCCAAATTCAATACATGTGTCTGCATTATGAAAAGATGCAGCCCAAATGGCTTAGTACGTGGAATGTACGAGCATGTAAGGGGAATTCTAAAGCATAACATAAGCTTGAAAAGAATCTGAAAGAAACTGAAGAACTTACCTGGCTCAACCCAACTCACATAACTGAACTCATTTCAATATAAAGCAGTTTAAAACAAGTGCAATATAAAGAAAAAGGAAAACTGTTTAAAACATGATGTTAACTCATAATCATAATATCAAAAAAGACATAGCATGCTCCCTCTCAAAGTCTACTTGTGCAATGCATGAATGAAGTCCCATACCCCAATTCATACTAAGCAGAACCCCTTGAGGAACCATGCAAATACTGTTGTGGGAGTTTCTCTAGCCGACAACCATCACATAAGAGCTATTGTGATGATATAACGATCTTCCATACGCTGCCAACGCATCCTATACCCGGCCAAAGGTGTA
>NW_006239973.1:0-475 GCF_000226075.1 Solanum tuberosum
ATTGACTACAAAAGATATGCTATTATGAATGCCATTTATAGAAAAATTATACCACATATAATAACAAGAACATACTGGTGGTTCACAACACCGTGTAACAAAAAATATGAGCAAAAAGAGTAAATAACAAAAAACGAAAAACAACAGAATGGATAAAAGGAAGTGAAAAAATTAACACAAAAATTAAGAAAACAATAAAAGAAGAAGACCCTAAGATAGAATTAATTATATCCTCTATAGATAAAGTAAAAATAAATCCAAGATAAGTTAGAATTATTATATAGTGAAGATCCTGTACAAGGATGGGAAAAACAATAAAAAAGAAAAGTAAAATTGAACTAATTGATGATAATAGTATAATAACCCAAAAACCATTGAAATATAATTTTAATGATTTAACAGAATTTAAGATACATATAAGTGAATTACTAAAAAATGGATATATACAAGAAAGCAATAGTAAACATACAAGCCC
>NW_006239973.1:1131-22281 GCF_000226075.1 Solanum tuberosum
ATACATACCAAAATTAGCAGAAAATTTAAAACCATTACAACAAAAAATGAAGAAAGATATAGAATATCAGTTTGAGGAAAAAGACCAAACACAAATACAAAAAATAAAACTATTATGTAAAAACCTACCTAAACTAAGAAATAAGGAGATTGGTATTAAATATATTAAATTTCACATTTACAATTGAAGTAATAAAAACTGATAAGAATGTTATTGCAGATTACCTATCACGACAAAGCTACTCAGACTGAGACTGAGGAAGAAGATACAATTGAAAAGATACTCAAAGCTATTACTACACTTTGTACAAAAGTGGATAGTATGGACAACGAGATACAAAAGCTAAAGACTAATGAAGATAATCTGAAGTCTAAAGCTAGTCAGCAGAATGACTATAAAAATGCGGAGCTAAGTCGATCAGAAGACTCTAAAAATCCAGAGATAAAAGGTGACGTTGGGAAACACCTTAAAACCTATAATGTTTGCTTAAATACAGCTGCAGGTACAAGCAAACAAGTTAGCGATAAACAACATAAAAATGCGAACTTAAACCAGCTATTCGAAAAACCATTTACCCAAAGGACACCTAGTCATATGTCCATAGAACCACAAACATCTACATACGCAGATAGTTTGCAAAACCAAAATGAGAACAAGACATATAATTACATAACACGAATCTATATCGAAAATATACACAAAATCCAAACTTATTTAAACCTCAACCACAGATCAACTACAAAAGAACCAAACCAGGATTATTTGACACAAAAGTTACAAGGATATAACAAGTTAATTGCACGGCCAAAAACTAACGCTAATTTAGTAAGAACATGTTACAACTACGGACTGTTAAATACCGTATACACATACGACGGAGAAGAAGTTAGTGGAATACTAGAACTACACAAAGCATTCGTCACATACAAAAGAGTTACAAAAGGAAATTTATTTTATATAAAATTCTATACAGCACTAGCGGAGATATTATACGAGAAAATAAAACCTCCAATACAGGTTATCAAGATAGGAGTAACTAAAGATATGATTATACCCGAGGACATCGGTCAACAGGAAGAGATATGAAAAATGGAGATACCAAGTTTTTATGCCAACAAAAGAATAATTGGTATATCAACTATTATACAAGAGTTAAGCAAACAATAATTTAAACGGAAATGCCTATATGGATTTATTACTCGAGAAGATCCATTAATGATATATTCAAATTCAAGAGAACTACGAAGAGCAGATATGGATGAAGTCCAGCGATGGATCTTATCATTATTAAAACCAAAAGAACGACCTACGACGAGCACTAAAAGCAGGATTTATTTCAACAGAGTTATTAACCTGATATTGCAAGTTAATTGGACATAAATACCTTGATCATATATGTTCAAAGTGCAACGGAGAAGATAACATAATTCCGGATGTAGACTTGGAATGATAATGAAGATAGAAACGAAGATAACAATGAAAGATAAAAGGAGACAAAGGAAGATGGACAAGATAAGAAGTCAAGAAGCTAAAGTCATCTACGTATTAAAATTTATTGCAAAGATGTAAAAGTCATAAAGTTATTTAACTTATTAGAAATAGTAGTAGACATGTGTAAAGTAGGAATAGTTAAAAGATGTAAAGTTAAAGTAGGAATAATTAATAGATGTAAAGTAGTCATAAAGTAGGTAAGTAGGTATGGTGTGTCATAAAGTAGATAAGTAGGTATGGTGTGCCAGAAAGGGGATATATTATAAAATTAGGCACATTATTAAGATAGTACATGCATTGTGGTGCATGATTGTAAAATATCTTATATAAAGGAATGTATACATAACATAAGAGGCAGGCAATGCCTAATATATAAAAATTCCTTTCAAAAACTCTCTCAACTAGAAACTAATATTTTAAAAGATAATGGAGCAACAATCTGAAATCAAACTAGATATTTCAGATAGCATGAATGAGCAAGAGGCAAAGGTATATTGTTCAAAAAATATGCGGAACTAATTTCATATAATCCTAAATATCATATATATGATTGAATAAATTTATGTTAGTTATTATGTATTAGAATTATTTGAAACATGATTTCTAGTTTATTAGCACACTGGAAACAGGGAGAAAACTTCTATACTATATCATTCTAATGTTGAAATCGGTAGGCGAGGAAAGTTGTTTAGGGGAGTAAACAAATTTGAGGCGCTGATAAGAAGGAAGTATCCACTAAAGTACGATGCTAGTAGTGACAGGAAAACATGATAAACAAATAATGTAGTTCATATTAATCTAATATGAATTTAATCGATTATGAATATGATAGGAAGGAATAATTGAAATAAAACTCTGCATAACAACGAACATGACTACATACATGCATGATGAAATGATAAAAAACTATGAAACTTTAATCCTATAAATACTTAAAGATATAGAAATAATTGAATTAAGAAGAATAATATGGGAAAATATATTTCATGATAACGAATCAGAAGATATATTAAATCAGCAATGGTATGAAATAGACCTATATGATTTAGATTTCGAAAGAATAGAATGGTATGATTTAGAAATAAATTCAGATTAAAATGAACTACGAATATTTACGATATTGGATAGAATCTATGGAAGATATAAAACTATTAGAACAATTAATGGAGGAAAATTTATATACATACCAAAGAATCCAAGATATGTTATATCTAGAATACTCACAAATAATATTAAAGAAATATTCAGATTAAAACAACTATCAAAGGAATATTACAATAAGTATTATTACATTTTACCATGAAAAAAGAATATTATAATAAAATTTGGCTAGTTAATACCTCACCTACCACACTACCACCTACCACACTACCAATAATATGAATTCATCATCTACCCATTCAGCACCACAGAAAAATGGTATCAGAGCTATGGATAATCAGAGCATTGGTATATCAACTATTATACAAGAGTTAACAAAAAATTATTTAAACGGAAATGTTATATGGAGTTATTACTCGAGAGATCAATTAATGATATATTCAAATTCAAGATAACTACGAAGAGCAGGTATGGATGAAGTTCAGCGATTGATCTTATCATTATTAAAACCAGAAGAACGACCTACGACAAGAGCACTAAAAGCAGGATTTATTTCAACAGAGTTATTAACCAGATATTGCAAGTTAATTAGACATAAATACCCTGATCATATATGTTCAAACTGCAATGGAGAAGATAACATTATTCCGGATGTAGACTTGGAATGATAATGAAGATAGAAACGAAGATAACAATGAAAGATAAAAGGAGACAAAAGAAGATGGACAAGATAAGAAGTCAAGAAAGCTAAAGTCATCTACGTATTAAAATTTATTGCAAAGATGTAAAAGTCATAAAGTTATTTAACTTATTAGAAATAGTAGTAGACATGTGTAAAGTAGGAATAGTTAAAAGATGTAAAGTAGTCATAAAGTAGGTAAGTAGGTATGGTGTGTCATAAAGTAGATAAGTAGGTGTGTCATAGGTATGGTGTGCCAGAAAGTGGATATATTATAAAACTAGGCACATTATTAAGTAAGATAGTACGTGCATTATGGTGCATGATTGTAAAATATCCTATATAGAGGAATGTATACATAACATAAGAGGCAGGCAATGCCTAATATATAAAAATCCCTTTCAAAAACTCTCTCAACTAAAAACTAATATTTTAAAAGATAATGGAACAACAATCTGAAATCAAACCAGATATTTCAGATAGCATGAATAAGCAAGAGGCAAAGGTATATTGTTCAAAAAATATGCGGAACTAACTTCATATATTTCTGAATGTGATATATATGATTGAATAAATTTATGTTAGTTATTATGTATTAGAATTATTTGAATAATGATTTCTAGTTTATTAGCACACTGGAAATAGGGAGAAAACTTCTATACTATGTCATCCTAATGTTGAAACCGGTAGGCGAGGAAAGCCGTTCAGGGGAGTAAACAAATTTGAGGTGCTGATAAGAAAGAAGTATCCGCTAAAGTACGATGCTAGTGGTGACAGGAAAACGTGATAAACAAATAATCTAGTTCATAATAATCTAATATGAATTTAATCGATTATGAATATGATAGGAAGGAATAATTGAAAATAAAACTCTGCATAACAACGAACATGACTACATACATGCATGATGAAATGATAAAAAACTATGAAACTTTAATCCTATAAATACTTAAAGATATAGAAATAATTGAATTAAGAAGAATAATATGGGAAAAAATATTTAATGATAACGAATCAGAAGATATATTAAATCAGCAATGGTATGAAATAGACCTACAAGATTTAGACTTCGAAAGAATAGAATGGTATGATTTAGAAATAAATTCAAATTAAAATGAACTACGAATATTTACGATATTGGATAGAATCTATGGAAGATATAAAACTATTAGAACAATTAATTGAGGAAAATTTATATATGTACCAAAGAACCCAAGATATGTTATATCTAGAATACATCACAAATAATATTAAAGAAATATTCAGATTAAAACAACTATCAAAAGAATATTACCATAAGTATTATTACATTTTACCATGAAAAAAAAATATTATAATAATATTTGGCTAGTTAATACCTCACCTACGACACTACCAATAATATGAATTCATCATCTACCAATTCCGCACCCCGAAAAAAAAGATAAATCTTTCAACTTCTGTAAATCCTCGAACAAACAAGAAAAAAAATGCACGATCTCAATCTTTAAAACATTTAGAAAATATATCGAAAATAAAAAACCCATACAAATAAATCACTCAATTCTCTTTCTTTTCTCGTTATCAGCAACAACAATAATATTCTTGTTCACCAAGAAACGAATTCTCCTGTTGACAACAGCATGCTTTGATTCAACTAGTGTCAGGAGATCTTTCTCTCCTTGTTCTTCTTCTGGTTCTAGTGTTGATGATTCCTTGTGCTTCTTTTCGGGTTTCAAATTTTGAGAGTAGAGATCAAGAACTTCCTTACAGGCATCCAAATTGTCAGGCCAAGTTTGGAGTTCCCCATTAGGACCAGTAATAACTGTACAAACCTTGATATCACAGAGAGTTGCAAGCTCCATTGATTTCCTCTTTATGCATTCTTTCCTCTCTTGATAAGTCTTGGGATTGTTTGTTTTCTTCTTGCTTTGATCTTCTTCTGCCATAGCTTGATTCGATGTAGAGTCCTGAGAAGAATGTGTACGTATATATAGGTGTTTTGGGGGAATTTTATACCTTCGGTAATACAAGTTTCCTATTTAAATTATAATTAGTATTCCTAATTCGAATAGGAAAGAGAATCTAATGCTCTTGGGAGGTTTGGTCAAAAATCTGCTACAAGTTTTGGTATGTAAGTGTCCCGAATTGGGAAAGAAATATAATATAGAAAAATAGTAATTGTATTCCCAAGTTGACTAACAGCTGGGTTAGATCGTCTATGTCACACATAGTGGGATGCGTTCTTTTTTTTGGAACCTACCCACGTAAAAACATCCAAATACAACTTAATAAATCGGGTTTATTTGGAATATGGTATACAACTTTATTAAGTAAAATATTAAATGAGAGTCCTTTTTAGATATGGTAAGACAATCTTGTGAAAATATTAGTGGTCTTTTGGTTTAATTATGTATGGATTTACTTTCTTATATTTTCTCCCTCATTCCTTTGGTATATAAAGTAAAGAGAAGTTGATTTGGTTAAAGTTTGAAGATTCATCAAATTATTTTTGAAAAACTAAATGAGAAAATAATTTTGAGTGGAAAATTTTAAGTATTACTACCTCTATCCACTATTCATTGTCATACTTTCCATTTTTAGAGTCAAACTATAAAAACATTGACTAACATTTTACGATATGTTTTTTCATCATATTGATATGTAAAAAATTGCAATGCTACAAACAAATAAGAAAAACAAAAGGAATATGTATATGTAGGTTTTTAGGGGAAATTTTGTAGTTTTGATAATAGAAGGTGTCTAGTTAAGTTACAATTACTATTTCCTAATTTGTACTCGTAGGAATAGAATTAAAATCTCTTGGAGGTCGGTGAAAAATCTGCGAAAGTTTTCTTATGCGAACCTCCCGAATTGGAAAAGAAATACTCCATATATTGCAACTTACCAAATTGACTAATACATGTATTAGGTTACATAGTCTACGTTCTTTTCTCTAAATCTAGTTGGATTTGAATGTTTTTTATTTCTATCGACTCACGTTCCATTTCAGCGTAAACCAAATTAAAATAATTTGATCACTCACTAAACTTTAATCAAATCATTTTCTCTTCACTTTATATACAAGAATAATGTGCGAGAAAGTATAGGAAAGTAAATACATACGACATATCTAATCAAAGAAAAAGACTATTAATATTTTCATAAAGTTGTCTTACCGTATCTAAAAAAATTCTTTTTTCAATATTTTACTTAACAAATTTATCTATTGTATCTCAAATTGACCCGATTAATTAAGTAATAAGGTTAATTTGGGGTATGGAAAACAACTCTATTAAGTAAAATATTGAAAAAGAGCCTCTTTTGGATATGGTAAGACAACTTGTGAAATAACGGTCTTTGTTTTATTAGGTATGTATTTACTTTCCTATATTTTCTCGCACATTCCTTTGGTATATAAAGTAAACAGAAGTTGAATATGTTTGAATTTGATGATTAATCAAATTATTTGAGAAAATAATTTTAAGTTAATTGAATGAATTTTTTTTCAAGTCATCACATCAAAACTAACAAATTATGACATGTAAGTCATGACAGAATCATATAACTTCATATTATATTCAATGTACTTTATTTGTTTGATTATTCACAAATCATGTCATATTATTTTTAAAGCTACAAGGGAAAAAAAAGAAATCAATTCATCACAAATTAATCAGAATAATTTCATGCTATATACAACCTATTTATTATGTTGGATTACTCACAAATCATTCCAGATCTTCAACAATCCCTAACCCCAACCAGGGCCACCCAAAATTGGAGATCCTAAAATATGTTCTTTTCCAAAGCTTTCTTTTGAAGTACAACATATAATCATATCATACTTACATCTATGCTTCAAAGACCTCTTGTGAGAGACTATCACTGCATAAATTAAGATTAATTACTGGTAACACTTACTTAAAATATTGTTAATATCAAACAAAAGGAGAAAACAATGATGGTAAGTCTATATTTCAGCCTTTGAAATGAAAATTTCAGCCTTAAAATGAACCCTATTTTGAGTTGTAAGTCTTGAGAGCCTTTGAAAGTCGATTATTGTGTTTTAAACTAAGTTTTGGGGAAACCTTTTAAAGAGGGAGTTTTGAGTAAAAGTTTAAGGGAACTAAGTATTCCCAAATGTATCATTTTATACACTGAGAAAAGAGAAAATTTGATTTCTAAAAAGAGTTTATGAGTTCAAAAGATATTTCAGAGAAGTTACCTCTTTTATGAGGATAGTTTTAGTAATTATCTAATATTGAGGAGGAGTTATGCTTCTAAACATATGAGCATGAGTTATATATATTATTGGGAGTAGTATTGAGCACCGATATGGGGATAAGTTCAGACAACTCAAAATCCTTATAACCATGTAGGCCAACATGGGTAAAGGATCATACTTTTTTAGATAATTCCTTATTGTTTTTAAGCATAGTTTAGTGGATCCAATTAGTTGAGGTGTCTTATACCCCAACAAGGTATAGAAAACTTCTAGCAGCGTAGAAGAGACGTTGTATCATCATGTTGCTCAAAGTGATGGTTGTCGGTTAGGAATCTCCCAATTAAGAGTAAAGAGTATTTTTATACATCATTGAGTATATATCCTTCTTTATAATGTTCTAAATATTTCATCTGTTATTGTTGTTTTCATATTGAGTTGAGTTGAGATGAGGTGAGTATGACTTCCCAGAGTATCAGTTCAGTTGCTTATGTTTCAACTTTCCCCTTACATACTTGTACATTTAATGTATTGACGTCATTCGACCTGCATCATTTTATGATGTAGATACATTTGTTCAGGGCATCAACAGGCACTCCGTTGATATCACTTGCATCCTTGATAGCTTTGGTGAGCCTCATTGCTTTCGGAGGGTTCCCCATATATTTTATTCCAATTTTGTAAAGATGTTGTGGGTCTTGTCCAGATATCTATCATAGTTATTAGAGGCTTCATAGAGAGTAGTAGTTGATGAGCCTTTTCCCATTTCTTGTTATTGTTTGAGACTGGAGTTGCCTTCTTATGTCTATTTTCTTAGACTTATACTGAGTTGAGTTATAGTTGAGACTTTATGAGTTAATCTTTACATTTAAAGTTCCTATTTTGATTGAGTAAGTCTTTCGCTGAGTAATGAGTCAGGCCAAGGGTTCGCTTGGGGACCAACGATGGTTCTCGAGTGCCAACCACGTTAAGGGTGTAAGCTCTGGGCATGACAACTTATTTACACAATCTAAACTTGCATCTGATGAACTCTATGGGTACTTGTAAGTCTTTCGAGACACCCAAGGTTAGAACTGGCATCCTTCTGAGGTTGTTTCCATTATCACATTCTGGAAAAGCAACAATGTGGTTGAATGCGGTACCACATGATTCTATAACCAACTAGGGATAGTTAAAGGACACATTTTTGGAGAGCTTCTTCCCATGGTAAAATATGTTGCAGCTGAGGTATGATATCAACTATTTAAGGCAACGACCTAGTAATGTATTGTGTGAGGCATGATTGAGATTTAATAAGATGGTTAAGTAGTGCCCATAACATAAGCTATATGATTATCATTTGATGGAGATTTTCTACATGTCTTAGAATTGTATGACCAAGCCCATAGTTGGCACAGTCTTAGAGGGTTTCTTATGACACAGACATATACTGATGCAAAATCTACAGTAGATAGGGTTATAAAAAACTAACCGGGGTTGGCATACTAAAAAATCTGAAGTCTTAGAGAAAAATTATTCAGTTTGTTTATATGTTGAGCAGCGTAAACGAAAAGAACAATGAGTTCAAGATATGAACCATATCTTAACACAAATGGACTTGATGGCTAAGCATCTTTTGACTGGCAGAATAGAGAAAGTGAATGCAGTGGGAGCACATGGAGCCACCGCATGACATGGTCAGATGGAATATAAAACTGAAGAAGAGGCTATGTATTTGAATAACAAGGGGGTTTATAGACCAATGATTAGGGAAATAAAGGTTGGAACTATCAAAAGGATAATTATTATGAAAAGTGATAATCACTCAACTATGTCCCATTTTCATAGCATAGACAGTCGTATACAAAATAATATCCAACTTTAAAGCTCGGGGTCGAACCATAAGCACTGACTGTTGGGATAACTCTTTAGTTAATTTCTCAACCCAAAACAAAATAGAAAATTGTACTCTCAACACACGATTTATATATATATATATATATATACTAGAAATTATCAACATCAATTATCAAAAGCAAGGGTCAACACAATGACGATCTACCAAGTTTAGAAATGACTAGGGGTGTGTGCATTACGATGGAATTTTGACACAATAGGTAAATATTAATCACAACCAAATAAATTCATACATGTATAACTTTTGGTCTAGGCTACTTTCGATACCCTCCTAAACTATCAAACATATATCTCTTGGATTCTCTCGAATTCCATGACCCAATAAGACACCAAACATTGCTACTAGTTAGACTATTCCTAGCCCATATCATTAAATGAGAAATTAATTGAATTATTCTATCTCTAGCTCAAATTCATAGACTAATTCCACCAAGTGATCACTATTGAGTCTTACCCAACTCCATTCTTTCTTTCTCAAGCAAAAATGATGTTAACAAGCTCAATCTATGTTCCAAACCACTTATTTTAGATTATATTGTTACAAAGAAAAGGAAGAAGAACTTCAGGTCTATAGGGTGTAAAAAGTAGGAAATCATAGTTGTAAATTTCTACAGAAAATCTGAAAGTGACGAAGGAGGCTTAAGGTTTCTAGAGTTCAATTTTTTTCTCTAGATGTTTCATTAAATATGGTCTATTTATACGAAAAATATCTCACACCAAACTATGTACATATGTGGCTCACTAACCACCACTCATTTTAAATCAAGACTACATATCTTACTACAAAATATCTACTATCTAGGAGTTTCTGGACAAAACTTAATTTTCTAACATATCTACTACAAAATATCTCCAACCTAGGAGTTTCTAGACAAATCTTACTTTCTAACATATCTAATACAAAATATCTCCAATCTAGGAGTTTCTAGACAAATCTTAATTTTCTAACACTCCTCCTTAAGATTTTTCATTGAAAGTCCTTGCAACAACCTTTGAAACTCAAACTTCAATGTGGACAGAGCCTTGGTCAGAATATCAGCCTGCTGATCTTCACTGATGCAATGCACCAACTTAACTTCACCATTCTTCTCAGTATATCTTAAAGCATGAAACCTTATGTTGATATGTTTTTTCTTCCATGCTGCCCCAGATTTACAGCCATCGCAATGGTTGATTTATTGTCCACATATATCACTGTTGGTTCTTTTGACAACAAATTCAATTCCAACACGATCTTTCTTAACCAAATTGCTTGATTTGTAGCAGATGCAGCAGCCACATACTTGGTTTCTGCTGAAGATTGTGCTACGATATCTTGCTTCTTTGTGCTCAAACAAAAATGCCTGAACCAAACAAAAAACAGTAACCAGAAGTACTTTTGTAATCATCCAAACATCCACCCCAATCACTAGCTGAATAGCCAATAAGAGATCCATTCTCCACACTTTTATACCAGTTTCCATAATTAATTGTCCATCTAATGTACCTTAACACCCTTTTAGCGGCTACAAAATGCTTAGTGCTAGGACTTTGCATATATAGAGATAACAAACTGACAACGAACATTATGTCTTGCCTAGAAGTTGTTAGATACAATAGACTTCCAATAAGACTTCTATAAACTTTTGGATCTGCCCTCTCTTCGCCATCATCCTTCATTATTTTTTCATTCACAACAAATGGAGTTGCAATAGCTTTGCACTTGTCAAGCTTGAAACTTTTTAACAGATTCAAGGCATACCTCTTTTGCGACAAGAAAATTCTTTCACAAGATTGAGATATCTCCATTCCCAGGAAAAACTTCATTTCTTCTAGATTGGACATCTCAAAAACATTTAGTATTTCATTTTTAACTTCTTGGACTGCAAGAAGATTTTCACCTGTAATCACCAAATCATCAACATAAACTGATATCATAATCAACATCCCATCCCTTTGCCTTTTGAAGTACAAAGTAGGCTCATTTAGGCTTTTGTTGAAGCCTTAAGACAGCAAATGAGAATCCAGCCTACTATACCAAGCTCTTGGGGCTTGTTTAAGACCAAAGAGATCTCTTTTAAGCTTGTACGCCTTGTCTTATTCACCTGCAATTGTAAAACCTTCAGGTTGTTCAACATAAATGTCTTCCTCAAGCAATCCATTGAGAAATGCATATTTGACATCCAAATGGAATATTTTCCACTTGTATTGTGTTGCGAGATCGACTAAACACCTTACTGTCTCATGCCATGCAATAGGAGCAAACGTTTCACCAAAGTCCACTCCAGACTACTGAGAATAGCCTTTAACTGCAAGTCTAGCTTTATGCTTGAAGATGGAGCCATCTGGATTGAACTTTGTTTGATAGACCCATTTGACACTGATAACATTCTTCTCTTATGGTCTATCAACCAACTTCCAAGTATCATTTTTATTAATCATGGCAAGTTCCTCCATTGCTGAAATCCACACTTTGTGGTTTGATGTTTCTTTAAATGAGGATGGTTAAACAAGAGAAAAATTGCATTGCTCATAAACTTCTGCTAGTGATTTGGTCTTCAAAACATGAGAGTGTAGTCAATTCAACATTTGAATTGTTTTTTGTTCTAGCAATAGGACTAGAGGGAGTATCACCTTTTTCCTGATTTGGAGTTGCAGCTAAAGTACTCCCACCTTGGTTCTTCACAACAGTATCTCGATCCCAATCATATATAGTGGCTAGACTCATCCACTACAAGATCTCTACTAACAAACACTTTCTTACTTCTAACATTGTACACTTTGTATCCTTTTGCAACTGTACTCTAGCCCAACAGAACACACAGTTCTTCCTTGCTATGTAATTTGCCTCTTTTAGCATCAGGAACATCTTCATAGCATACCGAACCAAATACCTTCAAGTGTCTTGCGGACGGTGTAATGACCCGTTAGGTTGTTTTGAACACTAGTACTATTTTGACTCTTCTCATATAAATTTTAAGCTATTTGTTAACTACGATTATTTAATTAATGGATATTTATTGAATAATTAATTTAGTTGAAAGTAATGGGCCAAGTCCGTAATTAATTTAATATTCTCTACCAGTTGGCCCATATATCGAATTAAGTTAAAGGGGTAATTGACATAATACAAATAACAAAGGCAAAACGTGTATGAGGATATGGACCTCTTGAGTCTGCCATGGGTCATGAAATCTTGATGTATTTCCAAGGAGTATCATGTATATATGGTTGAGAGAGTACTTGGAATCTGAGGCGTATCATTTCATGGTGTCGATTTGCATTGCATCTCATTACATAATTTATTCTTGTTGATTTCGCATTTTATTGGTGGTTATACATTACGTGAAGTTTTATTATCCCTATTGATGATAATTGGTTGATAAGTATAATGTGGACTTGTAAAATTAAAGACTTATTTCTTATATACTCCTGTCACTACTTCTCCATTGTCGGTCTATGAGATATACTGGGTACACGTAGTTTCGTACTCATACTACACTTGCTGCACTCTTTTATGGCGCAGATTGGATTTCAATTTCGAGTGCATTTCGTGGATCTTTCAGAGCTAAGTTTTGAATTATCTTGGAGTTGTGGTGAGCTACTTGGTTGTTTTACGGCCCACACCTCCCTCTATGTCTTTAGACATTATCATTTTATTTTAGTATTTAGACAGGATATTTCTCACATCTAGGTTTTTCATTTAGTTCCAGACTTGTATCGTAGTTTAGAAGCTTTTGTACTTATGACAATAAATCTTGGGGTGGTAATTTAGGTTTCCGCACTTCGTACTTTTAAAAGACTTAGTGTTTGGATATTATTTTTTCTCTTATATTTCTACTTTAAACATTGAATTGAATTGGTAAAAGTATTGGGTTGGCTTACCTATTGGTTGGGAACATAGGTACCATCACGACTTCTGATTTTGGATCGTGACACTTGCAGACGACTTGATACCCTTCCATGCTCAAATTGTGTCATGTCTTGGACTGCTCTAGTTGGTAATCTATTTTAGCAAATAGACAACGGTATTGACTGCTTCAGCCCAAAAGTATTTAGGAATCTTCTTTTCTGCCAACATGCATCTTGCCATCTCCATCACAGTTTTGTTCTTCCTCTCAGAAACCCCGTTCTGTTTTGGAGTGTAGCTAACAGTTAATTGTTGTTGGATACCCAAATCTTTGCAATACTTGCTGAACTGATACAAAGTATATTCAGTTCCATTATCGCATCTAATATACTTCAATTTACAGCCACTCTCCCTTTCTACCATGGCTTTGAATTCTTTGAAAAAAGAAAACACTTGATATTTGCTACTAAGAAAGTAGACCCATGTCATTCGAGTCAGATCATCTACAAAGAGAACAAAATACTTGTTACCACTCAAAAAAGTTGTCCTCATTGGTCCACATAAATCTGTATGAACCAACTCTACCTTTTCCTTATTTCTCCAAATACTTCCTTTAAGAAAGGATCGTCTATGCATTTTACCAAATTGACATTACTCACAAACATCTCTACACATGTCAATTTTGGGTACTTCAAGAACCAAACCCTTTTATTGCATATACACCAGTGAGCTAAGATTATAATGACCGAACCTTTTGTCCCAAAGCCAAGTATCACTCAATTCAACATTAAAAGAGCAAGTATCAATAGAATATCATGAAATTGGAAAGGAATTATCAATCATACTAATTTTAGCTACTTCACATCCTTTAGGATCATAAATGACACATTGTTTGTCCTTAAAATTAAGAGAATAATTTTTATGAAGCAATTGAGCAACACTTAACAAGTTTTGAGTCAAATTTGGCACAAAAAGAACATCATTAATAATTTCCATACCTTCGCCAGTTGGAAATTTTACTGACCCTCTACCGTGAGCTTCCACCAATTTGCCATTTCCAAGCTTCACTTTGGTTCTATCAGATTTGTCCAAGGTAACAAACAAATTTTCATCAATCGCCATGTACCTTGTGCATGCTCTATCAACATACCATTTACATTGGTCAATATGTGATTTGTATGAGGCCACGAAAACCTCCTCCTCTGATTATCCAACTTGGTAATCATCCGCGAAATTCACTCGATGGGAAGACTGGCCACTTTGATTTTGCTTTTGCCTACAATACTTCTCTATGTGACCATGCTTCTTACAATATCTACATTGAATTGGAGATGTCTTTGAATTATGCTAACAACTCTTATCTAAGTGGTTTGTCTTCTTACAAATGCCACAAGGTGGAAATTTTCCTTTTATCGACAAATCACCTTGGTTTCCACCATATTTTACCTCTCCAGATTTATCCATCATGACTTTTTTTCTTTCCTCTTGATGTTTGAGTTTATGCCTTGCTTGAAAGGCATCTTATACTATCCCTTCACTTCTCATAGTGACCGTTGCTCTTGGACTTGCAATTTGGAGATTAGTTTGCCTATTGTAAGAGTAGTCAAGTCACAAGACTCTTCAACAGCTGAGATTTTTTATTCAGAATTGTCTTGAAGGCTGACCAAGATCTTCTCTACAACTTTCTGACTTGGAAAGGTTTCACCAAGTATTCTTATCTGGTTCACAATCTCCATCAACTTTGAAGAGTATTCTTTCACACTATCTGAGTCTTTCATCTTCAAAAGCTAAAACTATCTCTTCAATGCTAAGAGTCTAACATACTTTGCTCTACTGTTGCCTTCAAACTCCTCCTTTAACTTATCCCAAGCCTCTTTGGCTATTTCAAAAGTCACAATCCTTGTAAACATCACGTCCGTAAGACTTGAATGTATGCAGGTGAGAGCTCATGGAGATCTAGTCACAAACTCATCATACTTTTTAATTTCATTGAGAGTTGCATTAACTCTCAATGGCTGGACAGTAGGTTCTCGAAGCTCAACAACTTCCCATATGTTGAGAGCCTTTACACAAGCCTTCATTTTGATGGCCCATATGTGATATTTCTCTCCGGTAAAAGTCGGAGGACATGTCGTTGGTTGATTTTCAGGTGCCATGAATTTTTTCAGCAAGAAGAACAGAAACTAGATGAGAGAAACAAACAAAATTAAATTCAGATTCCTTAGGAAATAGGTTCTGATACCATGTTACAACAAAAAAGAAGAACTTCAGGTCTACAAGGTGTAAAAAGTAGGAAATCACATTTGTATATTGCTACAAAAAATCTAAAAGTGAAGAAGAAGGCTTAAGTATTCTTGAGTTCAATTTTTTTTCTAGATGTTTCATTAAATATGGTCTATTTATAGATAAAGTGTGAGAATTACAACCACAAAATAAGCAAAATATCTCAAACCAAACTATGTATATATGTTTCTCACTAACCACCACTCATTTTAAATCAAGACTACATATCTTACTACAAAATATCTACTATCTAGGAGTTTCTAGACAAAACTTAATTTTCCAACATATCTACTACAAAATATCTCCAACCTAGGAGTTTCTAGACAAATCTTACCTTTCTAACATATCTAATATAAATATCTCCAATCTAGGAGTTTCTAGACAAATCTTAATTTTCTAACAACTTCAAAATAACATTAGATCCATGCATTATTTTCCTCCCCATACATAGGCTTTTATTATCATACACTAAGCCTATACCTGGGGGAGTGTGACATCAGCAGGCAGTGGTGAAGCCAAAATTTTCAATAAAGGGGTTCAAAATTTGAAAAAATAGACACACGAAGTAGCCGAAAGGGGTTCAACATCTATTGTATATACCTAAGAAATTATTTTAACCATGTAAAAATAAAATTAATTTTCCGCCAAAGGGGATTCGGATGAACCCCCTAACAATAAGGTGGCTTCGCCACTATCAACAGGACATAAATAAGGATCGGCGAGAATTAGTTAATCGCCTGAAATGGAAAAATAGATGAGCAGGCTACATGCGATTATTGATGACCGATGGTAGAAAGGCATTGCACAATGAGAGATCAACGGTTCATAGATTTAACGTTGGTTGATGGGAAATATTATGAAAAACCTTTTGTGATCGATGTATAACCAGAAATTTAATTGGCGTTGTACAGCCAAAGATAGGCCTTACTCCGATCTACTGCCAAATTTTCCATAAATGAATGTCGTGTCCTGATGAATCTATTCGGGTTGCAGTGTAAATGTCGGTCCCTTAATTTTCCTTCTTGAATACTATTTGGAAAGGGCGGTTGATGGGTGACACACAATAGAAAATCGGTGGATGCCCTTTTTTCATCGCAGGTGGACACTCTATCATCCATAGCAAGTTTCCTAAAGCACAACCTCACTCCTTTATGAACAAACAAACACCCACAAGATGGGAGAAAAGAAACACACTTGGGTTGTCTCCTCAAAGCCCTTGATTTAATGTCGTGACATAATGATAGTTCTCTATAGCGAAGGTTCTTCAAGATATATTATATCAATTAAGAGAACCTCCTCAAATATACTCATGTATTTCTTGATTCTTTGCCCATTAACCTTGAATATCTGTCTACTCGAGGCATTTGGAATATATTTGTAGGAGTAGCTAGGATACATGACCTTTTCATGCAGTTAAATTAGGCTATAACACAACAGTGGAATGAAAAATGTGCTACTAAATTGAAGCCACTGTATCATGTAGGCTGAACCAACCATTATTAATATGTGACAATCATGGAAGAGAAGAAACAACATTGTCCATAGGAGGGAAATTTCCAAGTGTAAGGATGTCTACAACATCAATGAAATCATTACCTTGTTTCAAAGGTGAGATTTTTATGGTTTAATACACATTTGTTATTGATTAGAATAGAAAATCACATACATCTCAGAAGTTCCATCCATTCTTGACTGAACCTCATAGAAAACACCCTATAGTTGATTATTGATTCAGCTTTAACAAGTTACACCAACTTGGCATGACAAACAAGTAATGGACACTATCATTTATATAACAAAATGCAGGCAAGAAAGCATCCACCAAAAAGATGTTTCACAAGAAATTATTTTGGGAGAATTTAAAATATCTATCTATTGTTGTATCATCATAAATCAAGGATTATGATAAACCATTGACAAAATGAAGCACTGAAACATCTGCTTCTAGAATGCAGCAGTCTCCGACAATGAAGTTTTTCTTTGTAACCTTCAGTTCACTTAGTGTCATAAATTCCGCCCATCCCCAACAAAAATTAGGAGCTCCCAACCAATATCATGCAGAAGCTGTATGAGAAAAATGCATCAAATTATTCATAGGAAATTCGAAAAAGAAACTAACAGTATTGATGCATGTCATAAATGATCATAAGGATCATAAAACTGCTTCTACAATTTATGCTGAAAAAAAAGAATTACTTTTTTGGTTACTTGTATTAATTGCAAACGTAGGAACCTGAATTTATTCGAAAAATTAAGGAACAAGAGAACATACTAGTTAACTTGAGGTGGACATCACCAAACTCGTCTTTGATAGATATTCTAAATTTTGTCAAATCCATTATCATGAACTAATTCAAGAAAGATTGAAATGTTCTGGCCATTTTGATTAGTGTCACCTGTAGGATATAGACGAAGTTCCCTACGTACTAAGATGACAAGTTTTACATACACAACTCAAGAGTATTATTTGCTAAAGAAACTATAAATGTATATAACGAATAAAAAGGTTATGAATAATATACCATTTGTAACCCCCAATAGTAAACTCTTGAGAATACACTATTGTCTTCAGTTTTGTGAATTCAAAAATATTCCATTCGTGCTTATAAGACTTCATCCCATTCAAAGGAGGGGACAAACATTCACCTACTCCATGATTCTTGATGACATATACATCGACCCCAAAGATACATCTGTCGTTAACAAGATAACCGTTAGAGGGCTCTCTGAATGTTTCATGAAAAATACATTTTGAGAAACCCCATTCAGTCTTGATATTGTGAAAACGTTGCTCCATTCCTGAAATAAAGTATTATATATATTATCAAGTCCTTTTAAGAATTCATATTTTGGAAGAAGAAAACTTTGAGAAAAAGGAACACTATACCTCTCATTACAAGATACTTTCCATGAATTTGATCAAAAATCAAGAAGCTAAATGTGGCATTCACCTCCTAACAAGACTGTAAAGGGCTTGTCTCAGCAATGGCTAAGCATACAGAAATATGATTATGTCCATCCACATTTCCATCTCCATCAGGACATATGATCATTTTCCTATCCAAAATGCAATAAATTGTAAAATTGATAAAAAATTCTTGTGGAAAACTCACTTGTTAAAATTACTATAATATTGTTTTCTTGAATAATTACCTTTTCTATAATTATAACCAATTAACTTCAATGTTTCCATTTGGAACACAAACATAAATAATTTGGAACAACAGTACTTTTGATATATTTAGAGACATTAGAAAATTTTGTTACAAAAGAAATGATCAAATTTATATGTATAGTAGAGCTAGGGATTAACTAGGTGAATTCATCATATTTTTTGGTCAAAAATCTCAATCCTTTTTTTACAACTTTATAAAATAGTATTTTATATCTTACATATTGCTTTCAGATTTTTCACTTATATGAGATTTGACTATTTTATTGCAAGTCCTTTTTTTTTTTGTTGAATGGAAAAAATTTAGAAAATTTTGTTATAAAAGAAATTATCATACTTATATATATAGTAGAGCTACAAATTAACTAGGTGAAGTCATCTCATCTTTTTGGTCAAGAATCTCAATTTTTTTTATAACTTTATAAAATAGTATTTTTTTTAATCTTATATATTGCTTTCAGATTTATTACTTATATGATATTTGATTATTTTATTGAAAATGTTTTTTTTTTGTTGAATGGAAAAAGTTCATTTTTTCCATGACATTTGATAAACGGATAGAATTTTATTTACATGTAAGTTGTACTTTTTATTACTTGAATTTTATTTTAAGAGCTTGACAAGAAATTCAAGTAATGCAAATTTTATATCAAAAGCTAGTGTGAAATGTCTAACAAGTCATTTTTTTTTAATTTCCTTTAATGTAAAATTTAATGGTCTTTATTTTCATTACTCTCGTGACTTTTTATTACTATAACATCTAAAATAATTAATAGTCATATTCCTGATATTATTTGGTAATATATATTGTAGTCCTATAAATAGAAATATTGTAAAACTTTGTTGAAATGAGCACATGAACATTTTAAGTTAAAATATGCTATTTAATGGTGATTTAGGCTTGTGGAAGTGGATATAGACAAGAGCTCAGAAAATTGTACATTGATTTCATATTTTGTTTAAATGTTTTAATGATTAAATCGTAAGAATGATATTGTATTATTTATTTTTTTATTTTATTTCTCTCATCTCTTTATTTTGTATTTTATATAAAGTTTTAATTGTTGTAAGTTTAAAATTTTGTTTGGTTAAAGATAGTAACTTATGACTTTGTAGGACATAATTTTCTCTTCTCTTTTTTTTTTTTTTGACTTTTACTTCTTCAAAAAGATCTAAATATTTTTTGTTCCCTTTGAATTTTCAATTAGATATCCTTCACTACAAGTTTTAAATAACACTAAAATTTCCATAATAATATCTCGAGTCTCTTGAGTTTTTTATCTCTACTAAAATCTTTGGCTAAAAATTCTATTTATTTTCTTATATATATCTTTTTTACAATCTTTCTGTAACAACCTGTTCCCGTCGTTATAGAAATGCCAATGGGGGGAAATTTGGGACCGGAAAACTTTTTCGTAGTATTTGGATTTTTTCCAGCCTAGTCCAGATTTGGACGAAATTGTAGTCTTTAAGGTGTAGGGAAATCTGGTAACAATCGGGTGAGTTAATTATGATTTTGATCACATGAGTAGCTATATAACTCGTTACGGAATTCGTACGACTTTACGGAATTGAGTTTGGGCGAGTAGAACTCCCGGGATCGATCTTAGCGTGAAGGGTATTTTCTGAACGTCGTTGGTTAGAGGTGTGTTGTGAAATGGGGGTATTGCAATTATTAAAATAACTCATTGGTTCTGTGCAATCCCCTGGGGTGAGATTTTTTCCGCCAGTGCCGGGGTGCTGCAGCGGGGTGAGGGCCGCTGTTGCGGGTTCGACACGACTTAAGGTCGTAAATAAACCCCAAAAACATTTTATTCTGCACTTTTCAACTTTGAGAGCTAGGAGACGACCCCAGACGAGTTCCTTATCGTTTTTCACCATTCTTGAGGCTAAAGGTAAGGTTTTAACTCCCCAAATCCATTTTTTGATTCGTAGAACGTAACTTAATGGGTCATTATCGATGGGGGAGGGTTTTCGTCTAGAATTTATGGTGAAAACAACACTAATTTGAATGCTTGGGATCATGGGTACGATCTAGGGTTCATAGAATTGTTAGCAATTCGGGAAATTAGTGATTGTTTATTGATTCCCGTATTGTATTGATTGTTTGTAGACCAAGAACAAGGGGAACGAATCCGGAAAGGGAAGGATCAAGTTTCTTAGGGTTTCAATCTTGTTTCGAGGTAAGTGATGGTTATTATTCTATGATTGTGCGATGTATGTTTGTTCTTGCCTTATTATGATGCTTGCATGTATCCGAATGTTGCATTGTTGAGCACACTTGTGGTAAATATGATGGAAGAATGATGAATGCCATGAATCATGACATATTTGTATGAAATTGAGAAGATACTTGTGATGGTGATTGTGGTGTGTTGAATGGGATCGGTTGCCACGTTCCGGCATAACTAATTGTGATCGGTTACCACATTCCAGCATAATTATGGGATCGGTTTCCACGTTCCGGCATAAACATTGGATCAGTTGCCACATTC
>NW_006239973.1:22675-28497 GCF_000226075.1 Solanum tuberosum
TGTGGGAGCTATGAGTTGCAGCCAATGAGGTATGGTAACAAGGAAAGAAAACCATAGTTGAGGAGTGTTTCTAAGCTTAACAACTAGCATTCACATTACCCCGGGCAAGGTATTCATATTCTTACTTCATGCCCAGACTTCCTTTGTTTCAGATAAGGAAACTTCAGAGAGAGTGTGGCTATGTTCACAACGGCAGCGTTCTTGAGTTATGTGCTACAAAGAGTCCCAACTCTTAGTATGAATTAGTTCAGCCTATGTTAGTAGGAAAGTTCATGAGTCAGAAGAGATAGTAAGAGTAACCCCGTTCCATACCCAGTCCAGTCATCATTCGAGGACGAATGATCCCAAGGGGGAGATAATGTAACACACCAAAAATTTCATAGCTAAGACTCGAACCATTCTTCGTTGTGAGTAATATTTTACCGAGGAATTTAAATTTTCTTAGGTGTCAAGGTCACTAGATGTAGCACCTTGAGTTCCAAAAAGAACTAAAGAGAAATTCATTCAAGTCATCCGTAAGCTCTTTTAAATTTTGGGTCAACTTCAAACAACTATAACTTTTAGCACATAATGAGTTAGGTGGCCCAGGAGGTATCAAATCAAATATCTTTGAGTCCTCATTCCAACGCCACCGATTTTTCTAAAATCCAAGTTTGGATGAGGGGGATATGACCATTTGAGTGCAGCCTCTCTAGATAGGACCTTTTCACACGAACTAAGGAGGGGTATTTTAGATTTTTCCTTACCCCCACTTAGTCTAAGCATGAATTACACCCAATTTAGGGTCCAAACTGATTATAATAAGTTTTATTCATCCTCAAAACGCTTAGGGCTTTAGAGAGGACGTTCAAAAGGAGAAAAAGTTCAAGGTTCCAAGTGTTCATCCAACATTTCGCCAAGAACCGAGTTTTTAAAGGTATGTAAGTTTTCATAGTGATGGGTTAGTTCACCCACACGTCAATCATAAGTTTCTTTATCAACTTCATCCATAAAATCTATGTATTGAAGTTCTTGATGAGTTTTCTTGAAGTTTTCTTCTTCAATCTTTATTATTAGAGTTTGATGAGTTCTTGAGGCGAGGGTTTGAGTTTGAGGCATGTTCTTGAGGAGATTTGAGTAGGTTTTCATTTAATTATGATGGGTATACGAATCTAAGAGATTTTTGAAGAAATCAAACGATTCTAGGTGAATTAGGGCCAAAAAGTGAGAAGAAAAATTTGTTAGAACATTCTGGGGAAGGGGTGGCGCGACGCGCCATAGATGCGCCAGGAGGGATGTCGCGCAAAACCACGGATACGCCAGGAGGGATGGTGCGCCATGCCTATAGTGCACCATAAATGGGTTGCAATTGATGTGGGGCTGGTGCCCTGTATCAGGGTCACCTGCCCCCGTTCAGTTTCCGCCATTCGTTCCGTCTGAGTTCTTTTAAAACATATCTTCACTCTCTTCCTGATTTTAACTATCCAAAATACATCTAATCATCGAGAATTCCTATATATCATAATCATGATCCTTGAATTCATAATTCAAATTTGAGGTAGAGTTAAGAGTAAAGTTTGAGAAAGTCCTTTTGAGTCTTTTGGAGGAGTCTTCTACAATAACTTATAATTTGTTTCAAGACTCGAGTAAGTGAGTATGAAAATGAGAAGAGTGTATCCATTAGTCTACATTATTATTGAGATTCTTGAGTCGCGTTGTTCATTCCCTTAATTCCGTATGAACTCCATATATTGACTATCCTTGAGAGGAGTAGTATCTTCGAGTTCTAAGTTCTTGAGTATTGAGTTCCTAATCCCTTTGAGATTCTATTCCTAATTATGGGACTACCATATGTTATACATGAAAGTCCTTGAGTTGAGTTATTAATTCCCATAATTCCGCATGAACCCTATGAGTAGAGATTTCTTGAGATGACTAGTATCATTGAATCCTTGAGTTCTGGAGTTGTTGAGTTCCGAGTATTCAGTTCTATATATGGTTATTGAAAACATTGAATTGAGATGTTCACGTCCATAATTCGGCATGAACCCTATTTTGAGAAGTCTTTTTGCAAACTTTTAAAGTTATTTTAAAGACTTGAGTACTTGAGTATGAGGATGAGGAGAGTTGAGTTCATGTTTCAAAAGTGAATATAAGGGAAATGAGTATTCCCAAGAGTAATATTTTTTACATTTAAGACAAGAGAAAACTTTGATTTCCAAATGAGTCCATGAGGAGTTTTGAGTACTATCTCTTTTAAGAGAACCCCTTATGAGTAATAATCTCACAGTTTGAGGATGAGGAAATGTTTTTATACATAAGAGCATGAGTTATATTATTGGGAGTAGTTAGCTTTGGTGAGCCTCCTTTTTTCCGGAGGGTTCCACTTCTACTTTCAGTTTGTAAGGATGTCGTGGGTATTGTCCCGATAATCCTTCTGTAATAATAGAGGCTTCATAGATAGTTTAAAGGTCGAGGAGTCTATCATCATTTCCTTTGTTGTTGTAATGTTTTGAGTCTATGAGGCGTTTAACTAATACTTGTTAAATCATTTTCAGACGATTATTGGAGTTTAGTTTAAATTAAGTTTCTAAAGTTATTTTTGCATCATGAGTTTTCATTATGCTTGAGTAAGTCTTCCCTGAGTAGTGAGCCAAGCCTAAGGTTTGCTTGGGAACCAGCAATGGTTTTCGAGTGCCAGTTACGTCTAGGGTGTAGGCTCGGGGTGTGACATCTAACTTGCACAAATCTCAATTTAGCTCTTTCCAATTTATTTCTTTCTAAAAATAGCTCTTTCTAAGACCGAGGTGTTACAAAAAATATAGGAGAGATGTTGGGTATATAAGTAAGCAGACCTTACCGATTAGTGAAGCGTTTTAAAGTCGTACGGGCCTAGGCCGAAACAAATAATATTACTAGCGGACTGAGCCGTTACAAATGGTATCAGAGCCACTCATGTGTCAGTCTTGTCGATGTGGGTTAGAGTTCAACTGAATTTAGGCAAATCCTAGTAAGACGGGGCAAACAAATGGTATCAAAGCCACTTATGTGTTAGCCTTGTCGATGTGGGATAAGAGTTCAACTGAGTTTAGGCAAATTCCAATAAGACGGGGGCAAACCTTAGTTTTGTGTTTAACAAATCCCATGCAATGGGGCGAACCTTAGCGAGGATGCTGAGTCACATGAAAGATGTTGGGTATATAAGTTAGCAAACTTGACCAATTAATGACGCGTTTTAAAGTTGTGGGGGCATAGGCCCAAAGCAAACAATATCACTAGTGGGCTGGACAGTTACACATAACAAGTTTGATAAAATAATATAATTGAATTTCTACAACATGGTATTCTCCTTAATAAAAATCATTACAGTAGGATAACAACTAGGAGGATTTGAAAAGTATTATATATGGCATTACAATTTTGAAGGCTTAGCTCAAGATCTCACTACTCATCGTATTTGATTTGGTATTGCTACCACACATGATATCGAGATTCTACTACTGAGAAGTGACTTTATCAAAAAAAAATTGCTTCTCACTTTGGTCAATTAGCAATAATTCTTCTGTGGATAGCTTGGCAAGGAATTTTGAGTCATTAGTAGGGGTGTTCACGGGTCAATTTGGATCGGTTATTGATCAAAATCAAAATCAAACCAACCTAATCGGTTTTAAAATTATCAAAACCAAACAAAATCAAATATAATATATATTTATCGGTTTCGGTTCGGTTTGGCTCGGTTACTAACCATATACAAAAATAAAAGAAACAATTCATTCAAAATGTGAAAAAGTGACAACAATCCATTCAAAATGAAAAATAGTAAGAATGACTCACATTACATAACTTTCGATTATTGAATTTACTACGAATAAAGCTTCAAAATTCATTATTTTGGCCTAGAAGGAAGAGACAATGACATTTTCAATCCCACAAAGAATTGTCATGGACACTCATATACATGAAGCCAAAAAGATAGATGTTCTCACTTTGGACATTGTTGCTTTCATAAGTAAATAAAAATAAATTTTGATTTAAACGTATATAAGATATTTAAAAATGTTTTAAAAAATAATAAACTATGTATGTGCAATAATAAAATATATGTATATAATTTGTCGGTTTGATTCGGTTATTTCTTTAATTTTTTTCGAACAAAATCATAACCAACCCAAATACTATTGGTTTTTAAAAATCTAAAACCAAGCTCAAATAAAATCAAATAATTTAATTGGTTTGGTTCGATTTTTTGGTTTGGATCGATTTTTATCCAAACCGTGAACACCCCTAGTCATTAGTATGGGAACAAGTAACAGAGAAACAAAAGGAAAATAAACTTTTTTTTTTGAAAAAAATTCCAAAGAAGAGAGTTTGTTACTCAATTTTGTTTTTCTGAATTCCATCTCTACTACAAAATCAGACGTGAGAGTTTCTTCTCATCCAGCTCCTCTGAAATAAAAGGATTAAAAAAAATCAATTTGAATTAAGCTAGAATAGTCAATCTTAAGTTAAGATATTTATATATATTTCCTAGGTAATACCTTTTTAAATATCTTAGTTTGATTGATTATAAGATTTCAAAAAAATTATAATCTTTTATTAAATATCTATATAGTTGTTCAAATTTTGTGTATTAAACATGTCATCCCTAACTTATTGTATAGTGCCAAAAAGTTGGGAAAAAAAACAAAACAGAAAATGAAAATGCCAAAAGATAAAAGTGTTAAGATTTTGAAAATAAGTTTTTTGTCTGAATTTTTTACTGTAGTCCAAAATATTCATAAAATCTGCATGTCAACTTGTATTTGGAAAATTATAAATGTTGATGTTGGTAAAAAAAAAAAATAGTACGTAACATTATTATTCAACTTCGATTACCCCTACGATTTTTGAGTTTTTGCTTCTCAAAAATGGATAATGAGCCCTCTAATCAAAACTTTCATGATTACATTGAAGAAGAGGTAATAATTTTTGGTTCAAACGTTTTATATATTTAAAAATACATTTAATATATATGATTTTTTTATTAAGAAATCATTTTCTCAAATTGTCGACTCATAAAGTTAAAATTATAGTCCGAAGTTTTAATAATCTTCGACCGTATGATTCTTCTTACGATACACATATACGTTTTATGTCCATATTTTGGACAAGAAATTCAAAGAAACCTCTGAGTTTCTAGAGATGGAGGTACGTTAATTACATGATTAAAATTAATTTTTAATATATATAATAAATGTTGAATTCCTATGATTCTTGGTGTATTTATTTTTATTTTTTAAATTCTTTTAGTGAAAATTCAGTCTTCGCCACAGAAACAAAAAAGGCTGAGGGGATGTATATATATCATGATTCTTCTTGTGATACATCACGTTTTATGTGCAGAGTATGGACCATGAGTTTGAAGACGTGGATCAATTGGCATTTAGCCAAATATGTCAATCTTATTAGTATGCGTATGTAATTTTGTAGTTTGAGATATTTATTAAATTTATTTAATTTAATATAAATACTCATTAAGTAGAGTAGTTACTACTTATTAATTGTGTATAATCCTATTTGGTCAATATAATTAAGTGAACTGGTTTACATAATAATAATAATAATAATAATAAAGAAATAAATAAAAATTAATAATAATCTTAAATTAATGGTCAATTAATGCAATAGTTATAAAAATATTCTTTTTATTTACACCAAAGTTATCATTATAGAAGAACCAATTCATGCACTTTTGTTTAGGGTGTTGTGGACATGCAAAAACTTAACAATTATCTAAAATACTTTTTTCCATTTATTTTTATTTATCCATTATATTAAAAAAAAAATATATATATATATATATA
>NW_006239974.1:0-675 GCF_000226075.1 Solanum tuberosum
TTATCTCACTTAGATCGTAGGTCAATATTTCTCTTTTCCCCTTTTTAAACCGTCTCAACTATAAAATAGTTCAATCATATTATTCAAATCAAGTTAAAGTATTTTTAGCCAAATAATTTAATTATCGGATAACCACATTAGTGGACATTCTAGGTGCTTTTAAAACCTTCCTAAAATGTTAATAAGAACCCCGAACCCTGTTTAAAGTTTTCACTGGATTTCTGTTTTAGTCTTTTGAAAACGATAGTTTTTCTTGATCTTTCTTTAAAATTAAGTGGCGACTCTTAAACCAATCCGAAATATATATTTTAAAAACAGGTATCATGTCCAACACTGTTGGAGTGATACGCGCAACTCTGATCAGGTCTGTAAACCTTTGAGCTAGTGTCCACCGGCTTGGGCCCCACTGGATGAATATATCCTGCCGCAGTTAATCCCTCGAACAGCTTTGTTCGGCTTTCAATAAGCGGAGTGAAAGTTCTAGCAGGCTTCTTCTCAAATCTGGGACGGGAGGGATTGTAATTGCCTTGTTGAGGCGGAGGCATTTGACGATAATTTGGAGCATTTGGACGGGGGGCTTGATATCTGGGATATGAGTTGGTTTGGTAGTTTGGTTGTGGAGCTTGGTAGTTCGAGGGGGTATTTTGGTAAAGTGGAGCTGGGGTTTGGTACATT
>NW_006239974.1:761-1189 GCF_000226075.1 Solanum tuberosum
GTATTTTGGTAAAGTGGAGCTGGGGTTTGGAACATTGGGGGAGGAGTTTGGTAATTTGTCTGAACGTTGACACAGTTGGGGGCGGCATTTCGATAGTAATGAGATGGGGTTTGGTAAACTGGAGGGGGAGTTTGGTAGATAGTAGGGGGAGTTTGGTAAGTAGGAGAGGGGGTATTTTGATAGCTGGGAATGGGGGTATTTTGGTAATCAGCTTGTGCATAACGAGCCGGGTACGAACTTTGTGAAGGTCGAGAACGACCTTGGTATGATGATGAGTTCCTTGGGATCTTCTTACCCTCATAAGAGATAGATGACATATCTTCTCTTTTCTTCTTCAACAAACCTGAGGATCCGGGCGAGGCAGCAACACGGGCAATCTTCCCGGTTCTCAATCCATCTTCGATAGTCTCACCTACCTTGACTATCTC
>NW_006239974.1:1421-1553 GCF_000226075.1 Solanum tuberosum
CATTAACAAAGCTTCGTCTCTCCCAACTCCCACGAGTTGGTCACAGTAGGCCCTCAGGTGTGCTAAGGGGTTCCCCGTTCCTCCGAATATTTTGAATTTTGGCACCTTGAACCCTTCCGGGAGGTCCAAATT
>NW_006239974.1:1824-5310 GCF_000226075.1 Solanum tuberosum
GGTAGTGGTGGAGCAATAGAGGGACTTTGGGCATTTTGAGTGGCTTGGTAATTTTGAGGGAAAGTCTGGGGGTTGGTATGTTGATTTTGGTAATTGAGGGAAATGTGCGGGCGATTAACATTTTGTCTTTGAGGGGGTAGGCTAGTTTGGTGGTTTGCATTGGGGTGAGGGAGTGGTGCTTGGAGGTTGGTATTCTGAGGAGGGGTGGTGTTTGATAAGAGGCTGAGGCGTAATGGGGGTTTTGGGTGGTAAGGTCAATGATGGAGGGATTAGGAGCGGGACTTGAAGGTGGATTTTGAGCTTGTTCCACGTTAGGAGGGGGAATTTGAGCTGGAGGTCTTCCGTCTGGTTGAGCGTTTGACAGCAAAAAATCGGAGGAGGCAAATCTTGTTTTCTCTGCATCTCGACCTCATCTCGGCAATTTGTTGCATCAACTGCAGGATCAGTCATTCTAATCGGCAAGGACAGGCTGAGCTACCACGACATCAGTAAGGTCGATTTCTTCATTGTTATCACCCATTGTTACTTTTCCTTTTGTGAACTTTGGCTGGGAAAGAAATCTGTAGGCCCTTTAGATCTAGTGAAATAAGGATGATCGGCCAGCGTATCAACACATATCAATTCTAACTACCTGTAGAGAAAAACAACTCAAAGGCAAATCTGTTAGTATTAGGTTTGGATGAAAATGCAAGATATCACATAGAAAACAGATAAACACATAAAAGTTGCTTTGTTTGAGAACATGTCAACCCACAAATAATGGGGACTGACTTTTGAACAAGCAGGAATTTGCTCGTTTTTATGTTGAGGTTGGTGACTCAGAAAGGTTAAATTGCGTTGAACTAAGGTCTTCTTGCTGCATCTTCTGGCATCTGTTGATGTGGATTCAATGTTTCCTTGTAGGATGAAAGGGGGGAAAAGAAAATTTTAAAAAGATAGGGGTCGTGCCTTGAAAGGCTGCCTACGTATCTCCAAAGGAGAATTCAGGCCCTACGTAGTTCGACTAAAAAGGAAATTTTCATTTTCATTCAGTCATTTCTGGTGATTACAAGGAAAGTGAAAAACAGATAATAAAGAGTCCTAAAAGATAGATGGTGCCTTCACCGAAGCTCCTTCCTCTGACTGCCGTATTAGCCACGGGGGGTAAACTCATATGCTTCGGGGGCGGTTTCCTCATTCTCTTCTTTCCACCGTCCCTTGAAAGGAGGTCTATAGACAATTTCCTCCTCAAGTTCCTCTTCAACAGATTCAGGTCCAGTGCCTTCGGGACAACTATTGGTGGCTTCTTGGTTGAAGAAAGGGTATTTTCCATGTAGTTTTTGAAGCCTCATGGTTATATCATTGTTAAAGGCATCATGTTCCTTCCACATAGCAACCGTCTCTTCGTTCATGACTGCATATCTTGCCATCTTAGCCGCTAACTCCGCGTCCAGTGCTGCACTTTTGGCTTGAGCAGATGCGGTGGCTAATTCTACTTCTATTGTTCTTTCTCCCATCTCTCGAATCTCTTGTTTGAGTCGACGCAGTTTCATCCTTAGACTCTCCTCAGTTGTTTTCACTTCAACATTCTTACCCTTTTCCATTTTAGCAGCAATTTCACCTTTCCTGAGATGATAGAGTAACATTTTAGGATTTTGTAATAGGATTTTATTTCTGGCTGAGAAACTCAAGACTCGTGGAATTTGGTCGGACATTTGGTAGTGACTTGTATTTGGCATTTTCAGAAATTTTTGACAAGGAGTGGGCTAAGAATGTCCTCATTCAAAGAAACGTATCACATAAACAGTTAAAGCACACAAGTAAACAAACAAATATCGCGTCCTAAACAAGTAGGGGGCCCTTTTGTGCCAAGGGTGGGCCTAGCGTATTTGAAAGATGTATGTGTAGAATTGAACCATTTTGTTACCCCCAAAGCAAATTTCGCATATAAAATAATGTTCAAGAAGCGAAAATAAGCAGGGGAAGTACGGAATAAACGAAAAAACACAAAGGAAAAGCCCACGCAGGGGTAAATAAAAATAAGTACATATAGAAAAACCCACACAGGGGCGAATCCGCTAAAATGCTCCCGATGGTCCTGCTTCTGATCTGATCCTTTTGTTCTGTGCCGTGAGATGCTGAAGCCTGTATTGAATCATTAGCAAGTATCCTTCGCTCCGGCGGCCTTTCTCTTCCCAGTCTTCGAGACACATTCCCGCTTTTCTTATCTCCAATCCACAAGTTAAGCTCTCCCAAATCGCTTCTCAAGCTTTCTAATTCTTGAGTTACGCTCTCGAGGGCGTACTTATCCTCCTCTTGCTTTCGGAGAAACTCCTCGTGCATTTCCTGGGCTTCTCTTCTTACCTCTCTTAGTTCTATCAAAGCTTTGGAATCTTTGTCCTCCACACTGCGGTAACTGTTCGGAACTGGGGAGGAGATAATTTGTATATTGCCCTTCAACCAAGCTTTGTAGGTTTCATCGTACCTAGCGTTAAATCGGTCCGCGGCAATGGTGCCGTCTTTCATTCGCACTGCTCTTTTCCATTCTCTTAGCATCTCTGAAGCATCATGCACTCTATCATCCCCAATGTCGAACACATAGATACGGTAGTATGCTTCTGGAGGTGTAGTTTGTCTTCTTCCGAACTGCTTCAGGACCCGGATGGGCGCATACGGGCGGATACCTCAAATACCTGGTAGAAGAAGCACAAGTTTTCTATCGCCCCGTACTATGGCATCTTTTGAGATGAAATGGTCGAACATCCACTGGATATTTTCTTCTCTCAACTCAGAGAAAATTTGAGCCCATCTCCCTCTAGTTCTCCTATTTTCTAAATCTGTCCAAAACAACATATCATTCAAACCCTTGAGAGAATTATTATCATCGAGGGTGTGTAGCTTTTGAGTCCCGTGTCCCTTCGCTAAGTGGCTCAGTATCCACCATTGGAGGAGGAGATTGCAACCCTGAAAGTAGCGATGTCCTTCCTTGCATTTTCCCAAAGCACGGTACATGTCGGACAGGATAACAGGCGCGATAGGATAATACTTCACTTTCCCTTGGTTCAGATGCCCGTGGAAGAGAGTGTGTGCAAGCATTATTACCCGGGTGTTGATGCTGAGGCTCGGGCCTTGGGGAAAAACCATAGTGCCTAATAGTGCGATAGTGAATGCCAAAGGTCTGATCCCGTCCCATTCTCTGAAGGTAACCCTGAACTCTTGATTGTAATTCACATAAAAGGTTGCATTCCCGAATCTAACATAGAGATCCATGAAAGAAACGCTAGAACCATCGGCCCAGAAGGCGTAATCCTTTCTTAATCCGAGCCAATTTATAATATCCTCGAGAGTAGGCTTGTTAGGGATTAAGATGTGTTCCTGTTTTCTCACTCTTCTTTCAAGCCCTGTACCGACTGTGTCTATTCCGTCTCGAATTTCCTCAATTGTCGGGGTGATTTCCATGGTTCCAAATCTGAACACCATTTTTTCGTTGTCCCAATAGCCTGTGAG
>NW_006239974.1:9115-24621 GCF_000226075.1 Solanum tuberosum
GTGGTTGGGGTCATTCTCATATTTGGTACTGCTGTTGCTGATGTATTTACTGGTGGGGTCTCTTTGAAATTGAGTTTGGGCTGGGAATTGTTTGCTGTTGCAATGCCAAATGGGCTTCTTTTGGTATTGGGCCGGTTAGGAGGAAATATGGTGGGCTAAGGGAATGAAATTTGATGGTAGCAATTTGGACAAAGTGTGGTCACTTTGAATTGAGAAAATAACCTCATGAATTGTATATTTAATCAAATTGGTGTAATTGGTTAAATTCGACCCAAAATTAAAATAAGATGAATTGTTCTCGATTAATTAACAAGCTTCCTAATCTTAACAAAACAAATTAATTAACTCAATCAAACTAATTAATTCAAAATATTAACTATAATTTAAATTGAACTAATTAACAAAATATTTATGTAAAACTGATTATTATTATTTTTATTAATTTTTTTTTTTTTTTTTTTGAGGGTATTTATGTAAAACTGATTATTATTATTTTTATTAATTTTTTTTTTTTTGAGGAGATTTTCGAATATTCATAAAATGTACTAGTTATATGTATAGTTATATAAAAGATATATATTATTTAAAACTTAGAAAAGTAGCAAATCTATTTAAAATAACTTGTAAACTATATTATATTTATTTACTTACTTTTGAAATTTTATAAAATTAATTATTTTAAATTGTTTGGAATTTAGGAAGCTCAATGATTAATTCTTATCGGGGAGGGTCAAAATTGAGTGTCAACACAAGGACATCTGTTGTTTACTATTTAGGTGATCACACCTTGTTGATGCTATCGTTCCTTGCATATATACTCTCACAATGCTTTCCTATGAGTTGTCATGTTTTTCTTCACAATAATTTTCCCTTTCTATTACTACTTTGATTTGCTTCACTCGAGCCAAGGTTCTTTTGAAACAACCTCTACCTCTAACAAATAGAAGCTAAAAGTAAGGTTTGCGTACACTCAACCCTCCCCAAACTCCACTTTTTAGGATTTCACTGGGTATGTTGGTGGTGATATCCATCGACTTTCCGATTTAGCAGTATTTTCCAAGTCAATAGTCTTGAATGGGAAGGGTGATATGTGATCATTCATTGGGAGATGAGAGTCAAACTTTCAGTACACAAGAAAATTGAAAATTTTATTTCTAAATTCACATCGAACATTAGTTAGTTTAACTGTACTCCAAATCAAAAGCAAGTTAAAACAGAGAAAGTAGTATATATCATTGGTGAATGGAACTGTGACCATGTACACTAGGGCACAATGAGTTGATAACGTTCCTAATAATGACTTATTGTCTATAACAATTCATAGAAGAACCTAACCTGCAAAGTTCATAGACGAACCCAAGATTTGAAATTTATAAGTTCCTATAACAAACTCAAGTTAATACTATAATAATAAATGTTACACACTCATATTGTATATATTTAACAATTTTTTTAATATATACATATATATAGAGAGAGAGTTTGGACAAAAATTACTAGGTTCGTTAAACCCTCTAGATATGCCCCTCCCTGCAACCATAGATGAAAAAATCAACTTACTTTTCCAGCATTTCACAACAGGACTCCAAATGCAAAATAATTTATAAGTCTAGGATAGAAAAGAAAATAAGAGAGACTAACATGCAAATCATTGATCACCTTGAAAATTTCAGATTTGATTTTGGCCTCTATACGATGAAATTATCGATCATATGTTGTATAACATCAGCACCTTCGGCATCTATTTTTTGATCCTTCACCTGTAAGCATAAGTATTGCAGTTTAAAGCCCACATTACATGTAAGTAAGGACGAAAACCTGAAAATGCTTTGGAAAGGGTTCAAATGTGCCATTTAAGTAGTTGAAATTGAGCAGATACCCTTCGTTAATAGTTTAGCTCACATATACCTTTACAGTTCAATAGTTGATCCAAATATGTCCTTAATGTAACTTGAGCTCCTAATTAGCTAATTAATAAGCAAAGAGGGGCCATCAGCCTCCTTGGAAAGTTGAAGGCTGAAATTTTGAGCGATAGCGCTATATCAGATACTGAGTTCCCTTCCGGTCAACTAACACCAGAGTCGTGCAGCACAAACTTCATTTACTCTTGTATACTTTTAATGGAATTTAGCTACAACGTTTATTGAGTGTGACAAATTACATTTAGTTACAGGGTTTATGAAGTAAATGGGAAACTGCATCAAGTTACAGGGTTTATTAACTGAATGACAGACTGCACCTAGTCACGGTGTATAAAGTGAGTGAAAGATTCAACCCCAGGGAAAAGAACAGGATGAGAAAATACAGAGGAGAGAAAATCAAACAGAGTGAGAAAAGTTGGAAATTCAGTGTTTGGTTAAAAGGAAAAACGGAAGCATAAATTCGATTTGTCCTTGTTTGGGAAGACAAACTGTAAACCCGAGGAAGGTATACTCCTCGGTATTTACTTTCACCATCTTTTCAACTATTACATACGGAAATGGACAGGAATATTATAAACTCTCTTCCTTTCAAATTCTTCCTCTCCTTTCTAAACAGCCTATAAGATCAACAATACAGAACATCAAAGTCCAATCACCAGTACCCCGCCTATCCCATTTTCAGTTTTAATGAAGGGGGTTTCAAAATCTGTTGTATATACATAAAAATAATTTTAACCATGTATAAATAGTGTAATTTTCTGCTGAAGGGGTTCGGATGCCGCCGCCACCCCTCCCCGGGTCCTACCTGGCTCCACCCCTGCCCACATTGCATTTCAGCACCTACAAGAATTACTTTTATTTACTGCTTCAAATTGTACTCCCTCTGTCCCATTTTATGTGACAGTTTTTGACTGTGTAAGGAGTTTAACAACGAAAGAAAGACTTTTGAAACATGTGGTCTAAAACAAGCCATAGACATTTTCTGACTTATAAATCAATCTCATTAAGTTAAATAGTTTCTAAAGACATAAAACTGTCCCCTTTTTTGGGACAAACTAAAAACGAAAGTGTGTTAATAATGCTTTCCTCCCAGCTGGCATACAAAGTGGACTAAATGAATGAATAGTGTAAAATATATCACACTCTACAAGGGTGTCAATATCATACACTAGCTCTCCCCACCATTGCTACCACCACCACAACCACTTGGGCTGTAATAATGTTCTCATTTTTTAGCACCACATACTCCTCCACTATGTTATCTACATGTCTAAAGTGGCAATGTCTTAGACTAGCTCTCCCACCGTTGCTACCAGCACCCCAGCCACTTGGGCTATAATGATGTTCTCATTTTTTAGCACCAGGCACTCCTCCACTATATCAACTATATGTCTAAAGTGGCAAAGTGGTCCAGAAAGAGACATGGTTCAAGCCAAAATCTCACTTTTCTAGTAATCCAAGGTCAAATAGTGCAATACACAAGATGTATGCAAGAGAGTTAGGATAGAAGGAAATGGAATAGTAATACCCCTGCTTCAAAAACACAAATTGGGGTCAATGCAGTTTTTCGCCAAAACTAAAACTCAAATTGGGGTCAATGCAGTTTCTCGCCAAAACTAAAACTTTGTTCAATCTGCATAACTAGTTAATATTTTTTCTAACTAATTCTTGAGGCTATAAAATAGGCAAGCACCAGGATACAACACATGAACACACAGGACAAAGACATAAGTCTCATAGGTACTTTTTCAGTCGTAAATCTGTGAGGTAGATGAATGAAAGTTATCTTCTACACATTAAACAAAATAGTGTACAGTTCATACTTCCATCAACGTAATTAAATGAAACTTGACTGTGGTTCAAGGAGAACCACTAAAATATCTAAAAATGCTCTGGGCAATCACGTTGGTAATTATCAGTAGTCAGGAAAGAGAATGAGAGACCTGAATAACAGTGTGAGCAGCAAATCTACGCCTGCTCCTGTGAAAGCTAACGTCCACTTTATCCCATGACACTCTAGATAAACCAGTCACCAGATTTTCTGCATCAGAGTCCAAACATGAGAACTGAAATATTTAGAAGCCAAGAAAGGCTTTACACACTTACATACAATACAAAGGGAAAAATCAGAATTCAGTGGACCAAAACAAAATAATAATCACTCAAACCAAAGAGCTCAGGGCAAGTTTGAAAACCTTGCTATGTTTGAAAAGGTTGAGGCCTGTCTTACATGTATTTGTTTAGGGGTAACATGTTCAATACACATGATGTAAGTATTTGTATGACTGCATGGAGCTTTTTATTCATAGTTTTTAGCGTATTTTGATGAAATACTCACACCCAAGGTACACCTGTTTCCATTCGACACAGATTTGATAAAGGAAAATGAAGGATCCATGTGACACAGAGGAGGGCTACATACCATCTCTGTTTTACAAGCTTAATGCTCCCTCCGTTCCAATTTATTTAGTTTGTTTAAGAAAGAATGCCACTTTTATGTATTTAGTAAGTCTTTATTTCTAACATTCCCATTTTACCTTAATGACACTCCCTTATAGGCATGACGATGCATGTTTAAAACCACAAGATTCAAAGGGTAATTTGGTATGTTATGCACACCCTTTAGTTAATGCCCAAAAGTTCAAAAGTCTTCCTTTTGTATTCTTAAACTTTGTGCCGTATTCAAACTAAGACGAATTAAACGAAATCACCGAGTGGCATAATATTTTAGGATCAACACATTGGTTATTTCTTGTAACAGTGGTATGTACTAAAAAACCAATCCAAAATTAAAGTCAGTCATGCATGCATGTACAAGAGAGCAGCATTACAAAATATATCAAAGGCCCCAGAAGGGGAGAGGAGGATGGAACTAAAAGAACCAAAAAATGGTGTGACCTAAAGCCAACTTCTTTTCATAAGGAAAGAGCAACAAACCTTCCAACTTGTCCAAAGAATCATCCTCCTTCAAAACAGACTCACCCTGCTCACCCTCACATGCCTTGCAATGTTCTTCATAGACAATGTGAGGATACTTCTCATTACAGGAGTCTTCCCACTATAAACACCAAAACAGTTTTTCACATAAGATCTGATAGGTGGCAGCTAAAATACATACCACAGAAAGATTGTACCTTGGGTAGTTCATTATTACGTCTAATAGATGACGTTCTCCAACCAACAACATCTAAAGAATTATTGTTAAAGAAAAATGGTCTATTTCAGAAGTTAGAGTATCAAAATTGCTGAATGCCTGATTCAACAATGCAATAAGGATACGATCATAGCCAACATTTGAATATGCAACTCGGCGCTTGAATGAACGCAACGCAGACCTACATACATGAATTTTTCAACTAATCAGCATCAATATACAGTAATATTTACTACAGAGCCCAGTAAACACAGGACCAATCAATCCTATATGTAGTTTATTAATCTCTGTAACATACAAGAACTGTAGTTCACCATCGTCTTCCACCATGCGTTTAAGTAATGGAGGCCTCCCTACATCATTATCGCAAAGAAAAAGGTGCCTCCCTGTTCTTTTAAATATCAAATGGATTACATGGAAAGCAGCTTTCTCTAAGGCAGTTACACCAAAAAGAAATGGCACCTGACAAAATATTACCAAAAGGTTCAACAGCTGACAGAGCATATTTTATATTTTAGATAAGGAAGAAACCTCGAAATCTTAAAATATGAACACACTTGAGAAAACAGGAACAATGCACTCTGACATATATCTAGATATAGCAACAAATAGAATATGTTAAAGATTGGCAATCACCTCGATCCTTCCAAATAGTTTGATAAGAGAGCATATTTCCACGGTCATGCAGCATTAATATGGGATCAAATTCTATGTACGTCTAACCACTATACTTCCAAAAAACTCATTCTAAGCTATAGCTAAGTAAGCCAAACAGAATAAGTCCAATGCAGAACCGTCACTGATTTGCGGTTCTTAAAGAAGTTGAGCTGTGGAAGAACAATGTTTATTACCAGAAAGTGCCAAGGTTAAAGAGTAAAGATCTTTTACGCTTTTAGAAACTCAAAACCCAAACCTAAATCACAACGTACAGAGAGAGCCAGAGACCATTATGATAAGATCTAAGAGGTTCGTCAGTATGCAGATATATGATATAATAAAATATGGCTGGATTAAAAGATTCATATTGGGCAGCATTTAGCACACTTGGACTAGTTCAACTTGAAAGTAGATAAAACTATTCATGGATGGAGTTTGGATAAAGGTCTGTACTCCCAGTACATAAGCAGGCAAAAAGACTTTCTGGCACCCTCAAATGTAAATTGGAAGAAGGGCACTCTTTTTCATTCATGGCTGCTCTTCTGCCTCCTTCACTCATGTGCCCCTCCAATGCTATTTCACCTGCCTTTGTCAAGTTTGTCTTCAACCCCCCACTAATGAAAAATTGAAGCTCCCTCTAACCAGGCACAAATGCTCTCCCCAACCTCTCTCTTGGACTCCCCGAACCTTGCATCAATCGATCCCTCCACCCATGAGTCTATTTCCCCCAACATCCTAACACACATCATCTCCTTTCACCCACCTTAACCCCACTTTGATCTACTTTAACTGGCTCCTCCACATATCAGACGCTCTTCTTCACCCTGGCCATTTTTTCTACTTTGCTGCATTTTATTTGGTCTTTGTTGCTGTAGACCAAAAGTCTCCTTCATTGCAGTAACTTCTCTGAATATCAATACTTTTGCATGAAGATTGCATCGGAAATGAAAGTAGATGGTCTAGAAAAGCTAGACATGATTTTGAAATTAAAACCACTACTTCATTTTCTTTCAGAAACCAGTACAAGAAAATTGACAAAAGAAACTGAAAAAAATTAAATGTGTATCAAGGGTATTTAGTGATAAATACTATTCTTAACTAGACTTGATAAACAGGAGGATACCCCATCAAGAATCATGATAAGGTAATGGATAGCAATCCAATCTGAAAGGAAGTTATATTGGCATGCCAGATGACCCTTAAAACTAACTAAACCCGGTCTATAGAAGCATCAAAATGTGGAGGTGTGAATCTATATCTTCTGCTCATAAGCATCATTTACCGATAACGAGACAAAGGCATATTTAAAGAGGATAAAAATCCATTTTCCTCAATCACAACTATTTTAAGTATTTGATAAGATTTGAATAATAGCGCTGGTACCTGCTTGTTACCCCTAGAACCAAGATGAGGTGTGGCAACAGTGACAAAATTAACAGGTTCCAAACCAGCTATCGTGCAACCCTTCAACCCTTCTGCACATGCATTGGCTGATAAATCCTCAGTATTCTCTATTCTAGGAGGTCTGTATAACCTCCCAATGGCATATCTTGCCACCAACCCTCCAACAGAGTGTGAGACAAATGAAATTTTCTTCAGACCTGGTTTTCTCTTGATCACTTCAAGAACCTAAATCCATCTCCACATCGTTAGTAGATTTGGTAGACATACCAAGATTTGGAGAACATATTAGAAAAATGATAGGATGGAAATGAAAAGAAGCAACAAAGAAGAATGAATAGTATTAGAAGAAATTAACCTCCTCTGACAATCTCTCACCCATTACATCCACACCATCCAATGTTAGTTTTCCAATATTACGTTCGCTACCTGCAGAGAAAATCATTTTCTTTAGTCCTCCTTTTGGTATTCCATTTTTCTGTGCACTTATAACCAATAACCATAGGATAGTGGACGCATGTGGAAACTCAAGATGAGAGATGCTACAAAAGTACAAATGTCCATACAATCTTGTGAGTAGCTCATTAGCACTCAGCTCAAATCAAACTACGCAAAATCAGAAAGAGTTGGCAATTTCACTAGAAGAATTCGGTGAACACAGTTTTCCACTCTTAATTAAAAAAAGGGAAGGGGAGCAAATAAAGAAAACTTAGTAGCACCCCATACTCATAGAAAATGATTTTCTACATCTTATGAAGAAAAAATATTGTATAAAAGAAGTGAAAAAACTTCTGAATCCAATACACATTTAGCAGCTATTATACACCTCTGCACTTCGCAAATTTTAACAAGCATGACTCGTTTGTGGCATCACATTGACTTGCTTTACTCTAATGGAATCTACATGATGTAGAGCTATAAATTAAAGTATTCCCTTTTCTAATATCTTATACTTCTAGATGGGGGAGTTCATACACTTCAACACAGATAATAAAGCAGGCAAATTTTTTGAATTCCAGCGTCACCACCACTCATCAACAAAATATTTTCACGAAAACTTGGTTAAGAAATAAGAAGCATGCCAAACACGAGGGCAGTGATGGTGCGAGGATTTTATACATGTGGAATCATTTTCCTATTTTTTGTTTGATAAAGGTATCAGTGTCAGATAATTTCTCTAGCACAAAGGCTGTGCTGATAGACAACTTTACTGCTTACAAAAAAGATACACATCCTAAGAGTAAATCTTTGTTCTTCTCACAAAGATTCTATAAAGCCTAACAGAGGTTCTATGTCATTTACAAAATCTCTTTACACCAAAACTAAGACAAATACAAGTGGATTCAAATGATACAAGAATTTCATTGTTCAGATTTGAACTTGTAAACTGAAGCAACTTTAAACCCCTTTTACAACTACACTAGAATTTTCCCCTTGACATAGGATTCAACCATTTATATATAAAAAAAAAAAGTCATTTTGGTCCTATTCACACAGTATAATTTTTTGACGACAGGGATTCAATTAAGCCCCTTCCTTCTTACAAGTTCCTCCACTGCATGAGGCAACATGTTGTAGGCTATTTACGTGTTTAATCTCTAAGTTAAGGAAATCAGTTCCATCAAGGCAATCAAATGATTACTAATAGGTTGTATTAAGCAACATAAATGATATTTCAATTTTCATATTACCAAAAAAAGAGTAAGATTCAGATGAATAACTTTGGCCTCCACTAGAAAAATATAACCTCAATCTACAATCTAATTTGCAACGAAAATTTGCTGGAACAGAATCAAACATGACTGTTCAGGAAAATGCAGTTCCTGTCGGGATGATTATTTAATCCTTATACCTTGTTCTCATTTCTATGCATTTTACTTGGACTCGGAACAGATGATATACAATTAAGGACAAGAGGGCAACCACTTATCCGACATATGAATGTAGAAGGCAGAAAATAATAAAAAGGGTGCCTGATATTTATTGACAAAGCAGCAAAATGGTAAGTGTAGGGGGGATGAAGTGTAAAGGAATTGTAGTATGCAGAAACAAGCATGTGAAATTAGAAACGCCACTCCGGATAGATGCACTTACAATGAACAAAAACTTTGTCAGGAAACCTCCGAATAAATTGCTCAGCACCAAACTTCCAGTCTGCGGTGCTGTTGAAATATATGGATTACAAAACCAAGGTATAAGTACCTTTGCTTTCAGTGAAAACCAGAGAACCAATAGAAAATTGTTTTACACAGTATGAATTCAAACTGCCAGCAACTAAGCATTCCAAGTGAAGATAACCCCTCCCCAACTAGAGAAAAACTAATGAACACAGCATACAGTCTAAAAGCAGTTTTTTTATTGGCATGGAAATTTTTGTATGGTCGCAAAAATTGCATAGATGAATATGATCTAGTCAATCAATTATGCATAACAGGTTCTGAAAATTTCCTAGATAATGAAGCAATTCAAACCACTCCAATAAGTGCATAGGAACATATCTAAAATAACAACTACTCTCTCGGTTTCAATGTACTTGTTTTACTTCCTTTTTAGTCTGTTTCAAAAAGAATGTCTATTTCTCTTTATCGAAACTCTTCAATTTCGACTTTCCACATCACATGTAAAACACCACAAAAATTAAAGAAACATTTTGGTACATTCTACATTTTAGTCAAAACCAGATGAACAAATTGAAATGGAAAGAGTATTAACAAGACCTAAACAAATATCCTCCATTTCCATAGGACTAGAGAAACTAAAATATGAAGAGACTAATTTACGAATCTCAAAAATCACTATCAAGCAGTAGACCTAAGATCAAAATCCCCATTTCCCCTTATCATAATACTTCAATTTCATCATCAACAACAAAATAAACAACTTCAACTTCGATATTCCACAAATGAATGGCACAGTCGAACAGACGAACAGGAATACAAAACTCATAAACACACACCTTCCTAGAATACCGTGTACCATAATTACAAGATGATCAGCAGAGGAAGCATCGGATTTTTCGCAACTGAACACATCTTCGCCGCCATTAACAGTTTCCGATGAACATACTCCTCCTCTTCCGTTCACTACTTGTCCGTTTTCCATTTCGTATTTCTCAGTTCCGATAACTGAATTTAGGGGAAGATCAAGTTAGGGGGGAAACGATCGGAAATTAGGTACTTCGTCGGAGTTAGGTTAACCGCTTTGAAGAAAGCCGGACAGGAGAGAAGCTACCGGAGTTAAAGTGGTTAATTAAGGAAAATCACAACGTGGCGGGTAATGCGTCTAACTGACCCTCAAAGGGCTTGAATTTTTTTAAGGAAAAAAAATTTAAAATGTCATTAAACTATGTGAAAGGAATAAAAATGTCATTCGTTTATAATTTGGCTCAAAAATGTCCTTATCGTCAATACTTTGATTCAAAAATGCCCTTAAACTATGCGAAAGGAACAAAAATGCCCTTCGATTGTAGTTTGGTCCAAAAATGTCCCTTTTGTTACAAAATGGGTCAAAAATTCCCTTTTTCTCATAAATATATATATATTTTTTCTTCTTAAACGCATCTTTTTCCTAATTAAAATATTATTAAAGAACACTATTCTTGTTTTCTTTCTTCTAAATCACTTTAACAAATAAAAATGTAGGAATTTTTTTTTCTTCTTAATCTCATTTTATCAATTAAAATAGAATAACTTCATGTACCCTTTCGACATATATTATATGTCATATGTATAAGATCATAGTATATCCATCATTAATTTATATAACGATAAAAAATAATGATAATAAAATAAGAAATATTTTTATTTTTTATTTTTTTCTAGAATTGAAGTAAGATAAACATTTGCTAATTTTTAAAAAAATATTATTAGAAAACGAATGTGTTAAAAAGAAAATAATAATATATTTATTTGGAAAATTAGCATTTCTGACTCATTAAATAACAATAAGGGCATTTTGGACCAAAGTATTGATAACAAGGGGATTTTTGGACCAAACTACAAACGGAGGACATTTTTGTTTATTTTGCATAGTTTAAGGGCATTTTTGAACCAAAGTATTGACGGTAAGGACATTTTTGAGCCAAACTACAAACGGAGAGCATTTTTATTCCTTTTACATAGTTTAAGGGCATTTTTGACCCTTTTCCCTTTTTTTAATTTTATTTGCTTGTTTCGATGTTCGGTATCTATATTTGATTCATTCCCTATCAAAAAAAATTTCCATATTCATAGGTCAAATCTGAGACCTCAGATTAAAAGATTTGAAATTCTTATACTTATTTTGTGTGTATATATATATTTTTTTTGTTCTTTTAGAATTCGTATTTAGTTAAGCAAATTAATAAGAAATATATTACATATGAAATAAAATATTAATAATAATTATTAATTATGTCATGCATATAGTAATTAATATCAAGTATAAAAAACGGAAAAAAATTGTTTAAATAGTGTCATTAGTTAGGGTCATATCGTCACGAGGAAATACATTACTGTTTTTTAATAGACACAGATTAATTTTTGTATACTCTTGTTTATGACAACTAATTGAGATTTAAACGTCAAATATCAATATACATAAATAACAACATTTTATTATACAAATGATGAAATGTTATCACTATAAAGAGGTTTGACGGTATATTAAGACATTCAAATGTGACAAGTAAGCACTCCAATTATGAAGTGTAGATACCTCAATCTGGTATCAATTGATAACTAAATACTTCAACTCGTTTTCATTATATTTTGTGGACACTTGACGCAGATATAACACGTAAATTTTGGAAGTATCTAGTATAATCATTATATACATTGAAGTGTTTAATTGATATAGTGAAGATAAATTGAGGTGTTTAGATTTTGAAGTGTTCATATAAATTAACACAAATTTTCAAGTATATATGCATACCTCAAATTCTTTATAACAAAAACTATCAAGAGATAAAAAAATCCAATACATCACAAAGTTATAAAAGTATCGAGAGATAAAAGAACCCAATACATCACACACTTACACTAGCAATTAGAAGAAATTGCCTTGGCATTTTTTTTATGTCAACATGTCAAAACATTACTATCACGTTTTAAGTGAAATAATGAGTTAGATTAAGATTATCTAAGATTTGTTTGTTCTCCAACATTTGAATGTTAACGAAGACATTAAATGTTGGTGGACGTTGATTTGACATGAGGCAACAATCGATGTCCTTTGTGAGTTATCAGGTCATGTGTGTGGAATACATCACTAGTATAGTGTTTATGAGCAAAGATTTAGTTATTCATAAAACTTCATCGATGGAATACGAAATTTCACCTTCAATTTTCTATTGCTAATTTGATGAAGTGTAATAATTTAAGGATCAAATTCAATAATCCTTGATTTTATTGCTTGGAATTAGCCCAATATTTCACATGCCACACTAGCACTTGTAAAAATCTGTTAAACATTTTTCATTCGTCATATTAAAGCATCAAAAGATTATTAGTTAAGTGATAAGTGAAATGTCAAATTCGATCTTGACTCCTGAGATGATAGAATTTTGATTCATTTATTTTGTGTAGTGTCCTATTGTATCAAGAATTTAAATGTACCACTTGATGTTTATAGCAAACAATACAAATTTATCAAAGATTAAGAGACAATACAAATTTGCCGAGATTAAGAGATAAATTAAGGAAAAAAAATATATTAATAAATTATGATATAATGCTAATAATCTATGTGAATACACATGTCATGTTATCATTTGATAGGTCTTAACATTAGATACTAATAAGTTTTTAGTGAATATGAAATTATTACTAAATCGGATTGTGATTATTTTAAAAAATCAGTTCGAATTTATGCTAGGACGCTCAATTATAGAGGTCATTCATCTCGTGAGAAGACTGATGGAGCAGTATAGGGGAGGGGGAAGAAGGACTTACATATGTTAATCGGCCTAGAAAAGGCTTATGACAAAGTCTCAGGAGGTTCTATAGAGGTGCTTGGAGGCTAGAGGTGTACATGTGACGCACACTAGGTCAATTAAGAACATGTATGATAGAGTCAAGACCCGAATAAGAATAGTGGGAGGAGACTTAGAGTACTTTCATGTGTTGATGAGGTTGCACCAGGAATCAACCCCTAGCTCGTTTTTATTTTCCTTGGTGATAGTGTATGTCATTTGCGGATAAAGTAGTTTTGATTGACAAGACTCACGAAGGAGTTAGTGCTAAGTTGGAGGTTTGGAGACAGATCCTAGAGTCTAAAGAAGAGAAAAAGATCAAAATTGTCCTTTATCTTTAAGTTAAGAGTCAAAGTAATCCTTGTCTTTTCACATGAAAAAATAATAGTCCTCCATATTTCAACAATTGGTGCACTTTTGATATTCTCTCAAACATCCATCTATTTTTTAACGGAAACATTTGTGCCCATGTGAGAAAGCCTCATATGTGATAAATCATTACATTGTTTCCACATTTACTAACCAGATCTTCCCCATCCCTAATTTAATAACTTTGATTCTCATATTAGACAAACAAAATAAAAATAAAGAAATTGATAATTGGATAAGTAAGACTCATTCAGTTGCATCATGTTGTTCTTGAAAAATCTCTTCTCACAAAATGTTTTGTTCATCTCTCTTCAATGGAAGTCTTCGGTAAAAGTAAAATTCCTTGTTTTTATGAATGCAAAGCAGTTTTCATCATCATCAAGCCTTCAAATTTAAATAATATTTTGCTGTTTTTTTTTTGGTGTAGTTTTTGTGGAAATTTGGCTCTGTTTTTAGTGCAATTCTAGTGTTGTTTTAGTGCGGATTTGGTGCAATTTCGGAGTTTGTTTTGGTGCACTTTTGGTGTTGTTTTGATGCTTTTCTACTGCTATTTTGGTGCAGTTTCAGTGCAATGAATTTGGTGCTGCTGTTTTGGCATAATTCTGGCAGTGTTTTGAGGCTTTTCTGGTGTAATTTTAGTATTTTTTTCGTGCAGTTTTTTAATACTTTTCTGCTACTGTTTTGGTCCAGTGTAGTTTAAGTGTGAATCTAGTGTTTTGGTGAAATTTCCATGTTGTTTTGGTGCACAAAAATGCTAAAAATTAGGCGTATGTTTGAGAGAATACCAAAAGTGCACCAATTGTTGAAACATGGAGGACTATTAGTGCTCCATGTTAAAAGACAAGGATTACTTTGACTCTTAACTCAAAGATAAATGACAAGTTTGATTTTCTTCTCGTCTAAAGAGTTTAGGTTTGAGCAGGACCAAGACTGAATACATGGAGTGCAAGTTCAATGAAGTGACGCATGAGACTGACGTGGAAGTGATCGAAGTTTAATACACAAGTCATCTAAAAAAAAAGTAGTTTCAAGTATCTTGGGTCTAATATCCAGGGATATGAAGAGATAGATGAGAATGTCAATCACATTAGGATGGATGAAGTGGATGCTTATATTCAGAGTCTTGAGTGATAAGAAGGCATCACTTTACCTAAAGACAAGTTCTACAGAGTGGTGGTTATTGACACCCAATTTTGGACCTCCACGATATAGATTAATCACTGAGCCTTTTCAATTTTGAACGATTTGAAATAATTTATTTTTTATGGAAATTCACAAAGTTTTTTTTTAGTTATTTTAAGTAGTTTTGTTACTTTCATAAATTTTAATAATAAATATGTTTTATATAATTAATTACGTATGTAATTTAGTATATTTGAAAATCATTTTTTTTTTAAAAGGGGTTTACATCTTAGCTAAGTATTTTATTTATTTACTTTAGTTTCAATTATAGTTATAATTTCAAGTTAATTAGTTTGTAATTAAGGTAATTATTTCCTAACTGAATTAATTATTTTATTTCATTAGGATTAAGAAGCTCATTAATTTATTTATATTAATTCGTCTTATTTAGATTTTTGCCGAATTCATCAATCAATTTCAAAACCGGCTAAGTTTTTAACCTCAATTGGTAATAATTCTAATTCTTTGTGTTTGCAATTGTAGTTATTTCCTCACTATGTTTTTAACCCATCAGAAGAAACTATTTTCTGGGCCCTACTTGTGAATCCACGCAGCCCACCAGATGAACCAGCATCAATTCCTCAATTTCAATTCTTTTTCAATGGCCAACCGACCCAATTTACTCTTCCTACAGCCCATCAATTCTCTTTCAATTCCCAGCCCATTTCCCCGCTGACCCGACCCAAAACAATAGCAAAATGAAACCCAGCTACAACACGTTGCAATGAACAACGTACAACAGCACCTGACCCCACCCCTGTTCATCTTCTTCACGATCAAAGTGGCGTGAACACGGAAAAGCAAACAACAGTGTGCAAACGACAAACTCCAACATTCACAACGCGACACACACAACAATAAACAGAAAGCA
>NW_006239974.1:27959-28097 GCF_000226075.1 Solanum tuberosum
AAACAATAGTTTTCTTGATTTTTCTTAAAAATTAAGTGGCGACTCTAAATCAGTCCAATAACATATTTTTTAATAAAACAGAATGGCGACTCTGCTGGGGACTTGAATGGTTCTAACCTTAAGATTAATTATTTGGCT
>NW_006239975.1:0-28034 GCF_000226075.1 Solanum tuberosum
ATTTTTCTTTGCATTATTTCATCTTTTTGAATAAAAAATTCAAGTATGCACCAACTTACATGTTGGGCCCGTGCTGGCACGGGCCATACCAATCTAGTATATAAATATATCCCACTCTCATTAATACAAACATATTCAATCTCACTATGCATCCAAAGTAACATATAAATAAAACAACTAAATTTCACAAAAGAGTGTCTTAATTGACCTTAGAGCAGTCAACATGTGGACTAATCTTGAAAGGAACATTGTTGTCACGCTCGGCCTACATCCTGGGCGGGACTGGCACTCGAAGACCATTGTTGGCCCCAAGCAAACCCTTGGTTTGGTTTACTTAACTCAGCAGAAGACAATATCCATATCTATAATGATCAATGAACTTAACTGAACTGAATAATAACATAACTGAGAATGTTTCAAAGATTAAACATTTAACTTGGCCAAAAGTGGCAACCCAAGTCTTAACATAAGATAAAATGAGAAAACTAAAGAACTAATAATTGATTGTCTATGAAGCCTCTAAAATAATTGAGATGGATGTTGGGACAAACCCCACAACATCCTAGTGAACTAAACTAGAAAGCAAATAAATGAGTCCTTCGAAATGCAAGGAGGCTCACCAACAGACTCTGAATGCTCAAGCTGGATCAACGAGGCGCTGGATGCTGATCCTGGTTACCTGCGTCTGTATCATAATAAGATGCATGCCAACTGGCATCAGTATATTGAATGTACGAGTATGCGAGTTGGATTGCTACCAAACATAGGCTCGAAAGAGATGATGAAAGAAACACTTACCTAGCTCTTCTCAACTCATGGATACTCAACTCAATATAATAAAACAACTGTAAACAATCTTAGTTAATTAAAGATAAAGTGATAACAAACTTAACTTTACTCATTTAGAAAGTAATATAACTTCTGTGGAAGATTCTCTAACCGACAACCATCACTATGAGCCTAAGTGATGGTATAACGTTTTACCTCACGTTGCCAAGGACCGTCCTATACCTTGCCATCGGTATAGAACCTGAACTACTAAGTGGATCCACTAGTCTATGTTGAAAAGCACTAAGGAATCATCTAAAAAGTATGACCATTTTTCTGCCCATGATGGCTACATGGTTTATGAGAGCTTAAGTTAATATGAACTCACACCCCCATATCAGTGCTCAATACTACTCCCAAAATATACTTAGCTCATATGTTTTAAAACAACTTCTTTCTTTGGTCTGAGATAATTACTCAAAACTTAGCTTAAAAGCTCTATTGGAATCGATGTTCCATTTTCTTGCTCAAATGTGAAAACATTTATAAACTCTTTGGGAATACTTAGTTCCCTTATAGCTTTTTGATAAATGAACTCAGCTCTTTACTCTTTGCTTAACTTGAAACTTAAGTCTTAAAACAAAGTTAAAACGTTTGTTAAAGACTTTTGAAAACTTTTAAAAGTTTGCTTTGACTTGCTCTTAATTTTTAGACTCGACTCTTAACCTCTCTTGACTTTGATCCTAACTTTCCTTGAATTGGATTATGGATTCAAGGTTCATGATCTCATGTTTATGAATGATTTTCATGATGTTTAGACGTACCTTAGAGTGTTAGAATCAACTAGAAAATATAGGTACATTGCTAAGGAACGAAAAGGTAGGGAACGAATGGGGAGAACTAGCGTCCCTGGCGCTCTGAGAGGCGCGGGGCGCCAGCCCTCAAACTTCAGAGCCCCTTTTGGGGGGCGCTGGCTGGCGCGACGCCCCACCCCTTCCCCAGGTGTTTAACGATTTTTCTCTCCGTTTTTCAACTCTAAACCCTCTTAACTTCAATTGTTCTTTTCCCAAACACTTATGATCATTTATATTCTCAATATATGATAGATTCAAACCGAAATTACACCCAGAAACACGAATCAAATTGCAAGAACCATCAACAACGCAACCCACAAGAAATTCAAACGAAACTTCAACAATGTTCATCACGAATTCAATTTCTAAACTTTCAAAGAATTTAATTCAGCTGAATTAAATTATGGTTGGCGCGTGGATGAACTGACCCAACGCTATGTGATCTCACATACCTTGTAGGGATTACCCCCGACGAATTCCACAAGCCAAACTTCGACGATCTTGAACGTTCTTGCTTCTGCTTTTCCTTTCTCCTTAGCCCTAGCATGAAATCCCAAATTCTAAAACGGACTAAAATCTGATTTGACCCATATTAAAACTCCTAAAAACGGATTAAAATAATAGGGCAATGAAATGACTAAAATACCCCTTAAAATTCCGGATTGGACATTTCCTTAATCCAAAAGCCCAACTTCCAAAGGGTATAACTCACTCATCCGAACTCGGAATCGCGTAAACTTGGCGGCGTTGGAAAGATCATTCCAAGAGAGTTCCAACCATATCTGGAAATACTCCTAAATCATCTTGAGCTAGGAGTTATGGTCGTTTGAAGTTGACCAAAAACTCACTTTAACTTGCTTAAAATTTTCCAGATTTCCGTATACTTTCCAAAAACGACTATTTCCAGATTTTAAACTTCTTTCTAGTTCTTTCTAGTTGCGAGATGTTACAATTGGTCTTACAAATTCTAGGGAGTGTAGCAGCACGGTTGACTTGAGCTTTGCTAGTGTTTGAACCAGCGCTCTTTAAGCATTTACAAGCGCTTTGGCGGTCATCTCTGGTACGTTCCATGCTGAGGAGATATTTAATCCCACCGCAACATTCTGATGGGACGCTTATTAATCCACCACCTAACACGTAACCAAGACATGGTTCGAGGATACTATACACCATGTTGCACCTGACTGGTGCATCCTTAGCAGCTTTAGATGACGCGGTGGCCGTAGCGATGTAAACGAGAAGCAAATGGAATAGTTGCTTGTTTAACATTGTAGAGATGGCCAGTATAATGTGTGATTTCCTTATCAATGTGTGTGTAGCTATTTATGAACACACGGTATGATAATTGATATTTCAAGTTGGGCCATATTATAAGACATCAAAGGTTTTTGGCCTCATTTCTTTACCCTCCATCCTTTCTCATTCCCCACCTTGTCTGGCTCCCAACTTCCAACTAATAGCAATTATGTTTTTTTTTTTTGTTGATTTTACTGGTAATAGTATTTTTTTTAAACGTAATTTTCAAATATCTGATAGATTATAAGGAAAAACAAAACACAGGAAATTATACAAAACAAATATCAAGTTATTGTTAGCTAGAAATTAAATAGGCATGTCGACAGATAGAAATAAAACAGGCATGTCGACAGAGATAGTTGACTGCTTTAATAACGGTATACCTATTGTTGGAAATACATTAATTATTTATTCATCCTCTATGAATATTTTGAGGTAGAATTTTATTTTTATTCTCTGTTTATAAATGATACCCATCAACAACAGTAACATATTCAATAAAATCTCATAAAATAGGGTTTAGGTAAAGTAGAGTGTATGTTATACTTGTAAGAGTTAGTGTTTCAATTAATTTTGAAACAAATTCATCCGTTAAAAGTTTTGAAATAACAAAATACATGAATGTGAGTTGTAACATTCATTTTTGTTTTAATTCTACGTTATAGATGTTTTGCAAGACACTTTTAAAATTCTACGTTATGAATTTTTTGAAAGATAAGTCTTATTTTCAATTCATGAACCTATAATAAATACTATTTAATTAAAAGTTTTTTTCTTGCAAAACTTTTGTCCTATAAATTGAGTTTCTTTTGGTTGAAACGATAAGCACTCAAAAAAACTACTTTCCCTTGAAAAACACTTGTGAAACATTAATCAAAAGGTGAAATCACCAATTCAAAAATAGAAGAGCAACATTCTTGAATGCTACTTGTTTTGTGGCTTAGTTGAATCCTGAAGATAGAATTGTTATTTATTCTTCCGATTACTCGTGGGAGAGACTCCAACTATCTTCAAGAAACGTATTAACGTGCCTCTAAGCCAAGCAAGTTTTGTTTTGGATTCCTTATATTTTTATCATTCTTGTTCAGTTGTTCTAACAATTTGAAGATAGTTGTCTCTATGGCATCCACTTCAAGAACAAACAATGTTTCAAATTTGTCCAATCCTAATTTTGAAATATTTGATGGCAAAAACTTTCCTAGATGGGCGTGGAAAGATGGAATTCTTTTTAAGACAATTAAAGTTGGCATATGTTTTTGAGAAACCTTGTCCTGACGCTCTTGGTTCTGAGGTACCAACGGACCAGGCTACTCTGATCAAAGAACAAACTGCCAAATGGCAAGATGATGATTACTTATGCAAGAATTATATTTTTGGAGGAATGTCCAATAAATATTATGATCAATATTATATTAAGTGCAAATTTGCTAAATGAGATTTGGGATACTCTTAAATCTATCCATTTAGCAGAAAAGGCTAGTTCAAATTAATTTCTTGTTTCAAATTATATGGAGTTTAAAATGGTGGATGATAAGTCAATCACTGAACAAGTAAAAGAATTTCAACTTATAGCTAATAAAATTGCTATATCTAGAATTACTCTTGATGAAAAATTTCATGTTGGTACTATTGTCTCAAAACTTACTCCATCTTGGAAGAAGTACAGAAGCAAACTCTTGCACAAGAAGGAAGATTTGACTCTTGAACAATTATTGCAGCACTTGCAAATTGAACAAGAGACACGATATCGTGACAAAAACAAAGAGCCCATCATGAAAGCTCATGTTGTTGAAGAAAAATCGATCAAGAAGGAACCTGCCAATAATAATTTTTTGAAGGCAAATTGGTCATAAAATTTTTGAAGGAACCTAAATCGAATGAATGTTATCATTGTCATAAAATTGGTCACTATGCACGTGATTGTAGAATTCTTAAAGCTGAAAAGAAGAAAGAAAAGGCAAATAACAATACAAAAAATGAATTGATGGCAATGGTCACAGAAGCATTTGTAGCGGGAGATCAAGTGGAATGGTGGATAGACACTGGTGCAACTCGTCATATATCAGGTAATCGAAATTCTTTCACGACCTATGAGTTAGTGGGGGGCGATAAAGTTTTGCATATGGGAAACTCATCCTCTGCTAAGGTTGTGGGAAAAGGAACTGTTGAACTGGAATTCACTTCCGGAAAGATGGTCACATTGATAGACGTATTGCATGTTCCTGATATTCGAAAGAACTTGGTGTCAGGTACGCTTCTTTTGAAACATGGTTTTAAAATGATTTTTGAGGCAGATAAATTTATTTTGTCTAAACAAGGCATGTTTGTTGGAAACAGTGGAGGATCCAGAAATTTACAGCTATGGGTGCTCACTATTTTTAACTTATATCAACCAAAGAGCATAATTGCGAGCTAAAATTCATCAACATAGGCGTTATTTTTTTTAATTCAATGCAATAGACAATCAGAATATTTGGATTGGTTCAAGAAAAAAAGGAGGAGAAACAATATACCTTCACAAACAATTGTAGTTACCAAAAAGGCAAACCAACGAGAAGGAAGACTTTTTAGCTTTTGAATTGGAGAACTGAAATAAAGGCGCTAGAACAAATTATTTTTTTTCTTCCTTTTATTTTTCCTAATTAGACGGATGAGAAAGAAAAAGTTAATAGACATGGAAGATCATGACCATTTATATTTTTTGGAGATTAATTACATAATAGACATGAGCATGACCGATTCAAGATTTTAAGATCGTGGTTACTTTTTAAGCTATCAATCATAAAATATAAATGTATAAATTTAACACTTGTCATAAGAAAGATAATTATATTTATATAAGATAGTGAAAAAAATCAACAAGAAAAATTAGATTGAAAAAAGAATTTTGTTTTAGAAAAATTAGAAATAGAACAATTCGTGAAAAGGGAATAAAGAAAAGGTAGAAAGAAAAGAGCTGATTTTAAAAAAATAAGAATGCCACTACAGGGAATCGAACCTGGGCATTTAAGCAGTATAAGACCTTGGGAACCAATTTACAACCACCGCACCAACTAATAGATTTGTTTATTGGGTGCTCGCCTTTTATATTATACGATACTGCCTTAATTTTGATATAAGTATATATAGTTCGATACGAGCTTAATGGGTGCTCGAGCACCCGGGCGGCCCCATGTGGGTCCGCCCCTGGTTGGAAAAGGTTATGTTACAAATGTCATGTTCAAACTCAATATTGAAAATGAAAATATTTTTGCTTATGTTGTGGAGTCTTTAGATTTATGGCAAGAACGCCTTGGTCATGTGAATTTTAGATCCATTCAACTTATGGTGAAAAATGAATTAATTAAAGACTGTGGAAAGGATCATATTGCTAAGTGTATTACTTGTAGTAAATGTAAAATAACAAATTTAAAGAAACTTGTTAAGTCTGTTGAAAGGATATCCACACTTTTGGAGTTAATCCACACTGATATTTGTGAGATGGATTATTTATCACGTCATGAAAAGAGATATTTTATCACTTTCATTGACGATTAATCAAGGTATACATATGTATTTCCAAAAGATGAGGCATTTGAGACTTTTAAAACATATAAAGCAGAAGTTGAAAATAAATTGAGTTTGAAGATTAAATCAATTAGATCTGACAGAGGTGGAGAATATTTAAAATCAGATTTTATTGATTTTTGTGAAAAAGAAGGCATTGAGAAACAATTGACTTTGTCTTATGCACCACAAGTCCACAACAAAATGGTGTAGCAGAAAGAAAAAATAGAACTTTCATTGAAATGGCTAACTCTATGCTTTATGGATATGGTATCACTGAAAAATTGTGGACTGAAGCCTTATTTTCTGCATGTCATATTTTGAATCGAATTCCTTCCAAGAAACATGATTCATCTCCTTATGAACTTTGAAAGAATCGAAAGCCAAATATAAATTATTTTAAAGTATGAGGTTGTTTGGCTCATGTTAGATTACCAGATCAACATTTGACTAAGATTGGATATAGAGGAGTAGATTGTGTATTTATTGGTTATTCACAAACCAGTAAAGCTTATAGATTTTTGAATCATGAGACCCCAAGCCCTCACACAATTATTGAATCGTTGCATGCTAACTTTTTTGAGCATATATTTCCTAAGAAAAAAGAATCTTTGGAACAAGATACAAGTTCTTCTATATCTCCTCTTAAAAGGAAAATAGTTGAGCCTTTGGAAGAAAGTCAACCAAGACGTAGTGCAAGATCAGCCAAACCAAGAGACTTTGGACCTAATTTTCAAGTCTATTTAGTTGAAAAGGATCCTGAAAGTTATGCTGAAGCAATGCCTTCACATGATGCTCCTTTCTGGCATGAAGCTATTGATGATGAAATGCACTCTATTATGTTAAATAATGCATGGATTTTATCAGACCTCCCTCCTAGATGTAAGTCTATTGGTTGTAGATGGATCTTTAGAAAGAAATTGAAATATGATGGTACCTTAGCTAAGTACAAAGCTCGTTTGGTAGCCAAAGGTTTTACTCAATTGAAAGATATTGATTATTTTGATACCTTTGCACCTGTAGCTTAGCTCGAATGACTTCTATTCGACTTTTGATTGCTTTAGCCGCAATTCATAGTCTGGTAATTCATCAAATGGATGTGAAGACTACATTTTTGAATGGAGATCTAAATGAAGAAGTTTATATGAAACAACCAGAAGAATTTGTCGTTCCTGGTCAAGAACACTAAGTTTGTAAGCTTCTTAAATCTCTTTATAGATTAAAACAAGCTCCAAAACAATGGAATGAGAAATTTAGAAGAGTGATGATTTCTAATGGCTACTCAATCAATGGTGGTGATATTTTCATATTTAGCAAATTTCAAGAAAAAATATGGTGTTATAATATGTCTCTATGTTGATCTTTGGAACTGATATTGAAAGAGTCAAAGAAACAAAATCGTTTCTAGCTTCTCAATTTGAAATGAAAGATCTTGGAAAAGCTGATGTAATTTTGGGCATCAAAATCATGAGATCAACGAATGGCTTGACTCTTACTCAATCAAGTTATATTGAGAAAGTTCTAAAAAGGTTTGGTGACTTTGATGACCAACCTGCTCCTACACCATTTGATCCTAGCATCAAACTAATGAGGATCTCTAGTGATGTTCTCGATTAGCTGATATATTCTCAGATTGTTGGGAGTCTTATGTATGTCATGCATTGTACCAGGCCGAATATTGGTTACACAGTAGGAACTTTGAGCAAGTTTACTAGTAATCCTGGAGTTGAACATTGGAATGCCTTAATTCGTGCTTTAAGAAACCTGAAGGGTACAATTAATGTTGGCCTACATTATTCTACATTTCAGTTGTTCTTGAAGGCTATAGCGATGCTACTTGGAATTCTGATCCGAATGACTCTAAATCTATTACTATTTGGATTTTCACTTTAGCTGGAGCAGCGATCTCTTGGAAATCAAAGAAGCAGACATGTATTACTCACTCAACCATGGAGTCAGAATTTATAGCTACGTCTTCTGCTGGAGAAGAAGCTGATTGGCTGCGATCTATGCTAATATATATTCCTTTGTGGAGTAAGCCAATACCACCTTTAACTATCTATTGTGATAATCAAGCTGCTATATTTCGGGCTTCAAGTGATTGTTACAATGGCAAGTCGAGACAAGTTCATCTTAAACACAATCATGTGAGAAGATTATTGGAGGAAGGTGTGATATCGCTTCAATATGTGAAGTTCCAGGTTTAATTTAGCGGATCCTTTGTCTAAAGGGTTAGGCAAAGAGTTAGTGGTGGAAACTTGTAATTGGGGATGGGAATAAAGCCTGTTGTAAATTAATTGTACTTTATGGTAACCCTACCTAATGATGTAATTCTTGGGTTCAAAGGGAAAAACAAGTAAAATTACAATTGTGAAGCACATCAATAAAATTTCCATTTTCAAAATAAAATGAAATAAGCAGATGTGCATGATTGAGATTTTTTTTTCTCTTAATAAATTTATAAGACCGATCTCGGTTGGAGTTAGTAAGAAAACTCTTGATAAAATTTTTCGATATTCCTACTAAAGAGAAGGATGAGATTATATTCTCTTAATAAGTCTATAAATCGATTTCGATTGGAGTGTGTAGGAATACTTTTGATAGATTTACCAATACTTTGTTGTAAAGGAGGATGGGATTAATTTCTCTTAATGAAGTTCATAGACTATTTGGTCGGAGTGTGAAAAGTTACTCTTGATGAATTCACCGCACTAAGTGCAAAGTGGAGGCCACTTCAATAAGATTTTAACAGGAAAATCTTAAAGCACTTGGCTAAAGGATTCAGGACACATGACCGTAAGGTGTCAAAGGATTTCGATTTTCATCGGAACATAGTGATATGCGTGGAGTATTTTTCTATTTCATTCAATGAACCACTTAGTTCAAGATTCGTTCACTAAGTAGTCAATGATTTAGAAAGCCTTCACTAGCTAATGGTTCAAGTCCAAAAGGCATCATTATTAATGCATGTTGCTAGATTAATGTCTCAAAATATTTTTTGAATTTTTCAAAGATAAAAAATTTCTTGAAACAAGTGGGGAATTGTAAGAGTTAGTGTTTCAATTAATTTTGAAACAATTCATCCGTTAAAAATTTTGAATACAAATACATGAATGTGAGTTGTAACATTCATTTTTGTTTTAATTCTACATTATAGATGTTTTGCAAGACACTTTTAAAATTCTACGTTATGAATTTTTTGAAAGATAAGTTTTATTTTCAATTCATGAACCTATAATAAATACTATTTAATAAAAAGTCTTTTTCTTGCAAAAAATTTGTCCTATAAATTGAGTTTCTTTTGGTTGAAAAGATAAGCAGTCAAAAAAACTACTTGCCCTTGAAAAACACTTGTGAGACATTAATCAAAAGGTGAAATCACCAATTCAAGAATAGAAGAGCAACATTCTTGAATGCTACTTGTTTTGTAGCTTAGTTGAATTCCGAAAATAGAGTTGTTATTTATTCTTCCGATTGCTCGTGGGAGAGACTCCAACTATCTTCAAGAAACGTATTAACGTGCCTCTAAGCCAAACAAGTTTTTGTTTTGGATTTCTTATATTTTTACCATTCTTGTTCAGTTGTTCTAACAATACGCAGATCTTAATTACCACTACTTTGTATGGATAGAGAAACTGTTTTCAAAAGACCTTCGGCTTAAGCACGTACATCAGACTCAAGTAAAAGTAGAAAAAACAATAGAAGAAAAAATAGCGATTAAATAAGAAAAATAGTGTAAAATCTAAAAAAGAAGAAGCAATAATAACATCATGATTATCCAAATACACTAAACATATGACAAAAACTAGAGAGAACGACTAAACCTTAATAAGACAAGATAAAACTCAATTTATACTAATCTTTTACTCTAATACACAAACTAATACGCAAATTGATGGGAGCGGCTTTGCTCCATCTGCTCCAATAAGTGTAAATGCATTGGTAATATATGTTAGGCTGGGATTCTTTCCATTTAATGCTCAACAGTCAACACTATTTCAGTCTGCAATTAACCAACCAAAATTATTATTAGTTTTGTCGTCTTCTTTTATGGAGTATTAAATTAAATAATAATTTTTATTTTCTTATTGTTTCGATTTATATGTTTTAGTTCAATTTTGAGTCAAATAAGTTTTTTTTTTTATTTATAAAGATTTTTTCATATGTTGGTTTGTTAGCATTTTAATATTAATATTTTGTAATTAATTTGCTTAGTTTTGGGGTCAAAATATTGCATTTCCATTTGATGTCAATCTACTGTTGGTGAGAGGTTTTTCTTTTGCTGTTGTAACATTTATGTTGGTGCAGCATTACTCCTAGAGTTGGTGCATATATGTTACCAGTACCTTTCTGGCAGCTTCTCTTTAGCCGTTGGTGACCATCATTTCTTCTCTATTCGATTTCCATTATTTCCCTCGTTATAAAAGTTTGTCAAAAGAGAGTTTTTATTAATTAGTTGAAGGGAGGTGTTCTTTTTGTGGACCTTTTGGATTCAACTTTTGTCCAAAATTTGTTGAGTATGAAAATATTTTATTTTCAATTGTAATCTGTAATTTGTAATTTTTCTCCAAATAGAACCTCAGACCAACACCTTATATATGTCACAATATTGTCAACATTATAATGTTTATGTGGTAAAACAATTAAAAAAATTGTCATTAAATTAAATGTAACCAAAAGAGAATCTCAGTCTTTCATATTTACGAAGACACGTGTTATTCATCTATTAATGTATTGACACATACTGGAGCAATTAATAATGGAGCAAGTGTTAGACGGGTTTGAATTGACTTAAAAGTTGGTCAAACATATTTTTAAGTCAGTTTTGAACTTCTGAAAGTGTTTGATAAATATAAAAAATAACTTAAAATAAGTAAAAAAATGACTTAAAATATGTTAAGAAATATTTGGCAAGATAAAAAATGACTTAAATTAAGTCAAAAACCAAAAATAGGTATCCCCTACTTTTTCTTTTTTGACTTAAAAGTCATTTCAATTTGACTTTTTATTTTTGACTTAAAAACTATTTTTTTTACACAAATCTAATTAAACGGGTTCTCAGTCTGTTGGAGGGCTTTATGAATAGAGTTTGTTTCTACTTTTATAAGAGAGTTATTTTTTTCTTCTTCTCATTTTTAAGAAACTTATTTTTTTTAGAGAAAATATTTAAACTATCGAACATGAAAAATTTGGAAAACTAAAATGTTTTCCTTGATACCGAACACATCCTAAAAATATGTCTTTTTAATCCTTTTTTTAGTTAACTAAGATTAAGATAATTGGTCAAGTGTATGCATTCAATACAAATACATATTTACCATACTTCTCACACACATAAAAATAATAATCTAATACTTCAATTTTTCATTTTTAGCTCTTTATCTTTTCAGTTTCTTCGAGATATTTTTGTTATTTTGATTTTCTATTTGGTGTTCGATATCCTCATTAAAGTTTAATTGTATTTGAATTTGCACCGTGTAGGGCTCCATTTGGAATGACACCCTCTACCAAAAAAAATTTCATCCAAGGCTCAAACTCGAGACTTTTAGTTAAGGGAGGAGCTATCCCATTCACTATACTGCATCCTTTCATGGTCAATTATTCAGAGATCGAGTCTCTTAGTTTTCCTATTTCACTCTAAATTTCTATAAAATAAAATTTGAGAGATTCTGCAGCTTCATATTGAGTATACATTAAATTATCGAGAAGCACTATATTTGCTCATGTCATTTCATAAAAGAAATTATATTTGTCATTCGTGATATTTTTAAATATATTTATATTTATTATCCAACTTTCAGATTATATTTACCCCAAATCAGTTAAATTCCATGCCCGTGAATCTCAATAATTGGCGAAATAAGTAAAATCCAATTAATAGAGAAAAACAATGATAGAAAATAGAAATTAACAAAAAGATCCACTTGGCGCAAAAGAACCAGCTTCTGGCGGATTAAAAAATAAAGGAATAGTAAAAGGTATTAGCAGAGGCGGAGCTAAGTGGAGGCTTGTGTGTTTGCACGGACCCAATAACTTTTCTGTAGATTTTGTATTTGTATTAAAAAATTAATTTAATATATATGTATATTAACTTGTGAATTCCAACAAAATTGATTGACAACTCAATGATAAGAAAAGGGTGGTGAAAATGTTTTCCACTAGTGTTCGGATTCGAACTCCACTATATCAACTAAAGTTTCTTTTAAAAAAAAAAAAGAAGCATGTTTTGCAACATTTTTTCTTCTTGTCGTAAAATTTAGAACCCTAAGCTTCTAATCTTGGTTGCGCCTCAAGGCATCAGTATTAACTCTTTTCAACCATCAATGAAGAGTAATATTTGCAACGCACCTAATCATTGTTAATTGACATACTTGGTGGAGATGCGGTGGTAACCACCCACAAACACCACTGAAACATCCATCTCCTCCACCATATAACAACCGAGAAAACAGAGCAAAAAAATCAGTAGCATCGACACCTTCAATCCACGATTTAAGGTTAGTGGATTGGGTTATATCGGATGGGCAAGTTAACACTTTGTTTAAATGGTCGTTACGTATTGTTACAAAGTATCATACTGTATTATGTTGTATTGTTACGTAAATGCTTTTAAATAAGTGATCAGATTTAATTGAAAGTTGGATAAATATAACAAACAAAAAAAAGGGGGAAGAAATTATTTATTCGAATGCCAATTTGACTAATTGCTAAAATAACAAAGCATACAAAATGTGATATTATTCGAGTTTATTTAATAGTGTCCTGGAAATAAAGGGACATAAATATCCCACTCACTAAAATAACAGGTAAATAAATTCATAGAAAATGTCTCCTTATGTGATCTTTGAGCAATCAACATTTGGACTAATCTGGTAAGGAATATGAGCGTTACATATTCCAGGGAGTTGAGAAGCACGGCCAATTTGAACTCCATTAGCACTTGAAGCAAGGCTCTTTATGCATTTGCAAGCGCTCTGGCGGTCGGCTGTGGTACCTGCAGCAACGAGGAGAGATTTAAGTCCACTGCAACATGCTGAAGGCACGGTTGGTCCACCATTTAGCACAAAACCAAGACATGGTTCGAGGTTAGAATACACCGTGTTGCACGAGACAGCTGCATCCGTGGCCGTGGCGGCCAACGCGATGCAGATGAGAAGCAAAGGAAATAGTTGCTTGATTGACATTGTGGAAATGGAACTTGTGATTGTGTGATTTTTGTTATGAATGTATATAGCTATTTATAAACCCAAAAAATGTATGGTATAATTGATTAGTTATGTTTGCCCATATCAAGACACCAGATGTTTTTGGCCTCATATCATACGGTAATTGATTAGTTATGTTAGCCCATATCAATAAATATCGATCAATCATGTAGTTAAATATTTATTGCAGACACATTAAATAAGGTAGTTGGTAGTTTTGTACTAGAATGTTCAATTTTATAAAAAAGGAAAAGTAATACTCCCTCCGTCCCATTTTATATGCTATTCCTTTTTATAAATAGTTGGTCCATAATATTTGTCATTTCATAAAATCAATGCATAAATTAGCATATTGTTCATTTTTTACCCTTGTGAGTTTTTTTAGCATTGAAAACATACATTTGACCAACATAGAAAAGTTAAGTAAATGATTCATGTTCATTGGTTAAATTAATTAATCAAAATAAATTAATTCATATTCCTTGATTGAAAACTTGAGTTCCAAAAAATTAAATAAGGGTAGAAGGGTAAAGTTACATCATTTCTTAATGCGAGTGAAAAGTAAAAATGTGACATATAAAATGGGACGGAGGGAGTATTAGAAGACACGGTAAATATGTCCAGGAAGCTATAGTAAACACTTCAAAATTCTCAAATTTACAGCATTATCACAAATCATAATTCATAATTGTAGTTCCCCTAAACATAACCCAAGAGTTAATTCTTATCATACGAAAAAGGTCAATTTAGGTTTCTCTCTTCTGATTATAAATGAAAATTATATGATCACTTATGGAAAGAAGTGATTATTTATTCTTTAAGCCTTAAGGATATACCTATTCTTGAAAATATGTTAATTATTTTTTTATTCTCTGTAAGCTTTTTTTTTGGGTAAAAGTTATTTATACAAGGGGTTTACATTTAATCTAAGACGTATTTTATCTTTTATAAAATCATAATTAGTGATATGTATATTTGCAATAAATTTTAAAGTGATTAAAAATAAAGGATAAATCACAATCACAAATAAAATATGAAGAAGCATATAATTTTATTGTCAAAATAATATTAGTACAATTATGTTCTTTCCTTGATTATTTTCTCTAATTTTATCCATGATTCAAGGATTGTTAGTAACATATTTTCGAACGTAGGATGATTTAGACCTCCTTGAAAATGATTTGATCTCCATGTAAAGAAGATTTAGTGGATCTTCTTGAAGTATTTGATTTTCAAGAAGAGTCTAGCTATGACTATATCTTGATCTCGTTACAAACATCCCAAGAGTTTATGAAATATTCAATATGCTTCTTTAAGGGAATATGTACCCTTTATATAGACTTGAGTTAGAGTCAGGATAGAGTAGTCTCCAAGAACCCTAAATGATATTGAAATTATATATATCTTGATGAATCCCACAAAATTTCATTGTCTACGAATATCCCTACTTCAAGGCTATTTGGAGTGTAGATTAGATGAAAGTCAAATATGAGACTTGAATTACCCACAAATAGAGCTTTCATCTTTGTGGTTTTTTGACTTAAGATTTGCAAATATGATTTGTGGAGATGAGATGAAGGATCCACTAGCCATGTCAGATTTGTAGACGATAAAATTTGTGTAGAGAAAATAATAATCAAGACGGAAAAATATAGCAATAATCATAATATTTGATTTCAAATATAATGAGTGTTGATTACAATCTTTAGGATATTCCTCTGATTCTTCCAACAACAATATAAATTATGATAAACTTGAATTTGATTTGATTCAAGGGTGGAATAGCTCGGTGTTCATGAATTTTTGTCTTGAACTTGACTAGACTTATTTGCTACGAACACTTGGATATTTGTCACAAATAATTAATTTAAATTCCGCACTACGAACTATTATCTCATCTCGAACGTCTTCTAATCTTGACTTACATAGAGAAAATTAACGACCTTTCTTCATGAGCTCTCTTGCTTCTTGTTATCAATATCCGACCCTTTTTTTGAATTAGGAAGACAATTTTCATAGTTATAGAATGAAAGAGTTGTGGTGCGGACAAACTCCTTTTGGCCAATTAGATTGAAGTTGACATGACGATATTTGATTGGTCAAAATATATCACTTGTATGTATTACGTGACATATTTAGATTTGAAGTTTGATTTTGACTAGGCATGTTATGTCATTTTGATATGAGTTATTATCCTATTGGCTCTTTTATTTGACTTGCATGACACGTCATCATTTGACGTCACACATTTGGACCCATAGAAAGATGACATCTTGAACTTAACAACACGAGTTCATTATTCATGACCCAAATCAATGAAACTAGTCCAATAAAATTGAACTGAACATAAACAAGCAAATTAGATTAACCTACTTATTTAATTATTCGGACTAATATATCTTGAGTACTTGTTTTATTTAAACGTAACAACGCTTACAAAAAAAGTGAAACTATGTGAGCTTATATTTTATATATATATATAAACACACACACACCAATAGCTTTTTGGAAACTACACAAACACAAACATATTCAATCTCATTATGAATTGAAAGATTACGAGGTAATTTAAACAATTAAAATTCAGAAGAAAGTGTCTTATTTGACCTTAGAGCAGTCAAAATCAGGCCTAATCTTGAAAAAGGCATTGACCTTACATATTCCAGTGAGTTTAGAAGCACGGTTGATTCGAGTATCTGTAGCGTTTGAACGAACGTTCTTAAGGCATCTGCAAAAACGCTGGCGGTCAGCTGTGGTACGTGCAGCTCTGTGGAGAGATTTAATCCCACTGCAGCATTCTGATGGGACGCTTAATCCACCACCTAATACGTAGCCAAGACATGGTTCGAGGCTACTATACACAGTGCTGCACGTCACGACAGTTGCATCCTCAGCAGCTATAGATGCTGCTGTAGCCACCGCGATGCAAATGAGAAGCAAAGGAAATACTTGCTTGTTTAGCATATTGTGAAGATGGCCAGCGAGATATGTACGATTAATTTCCTTATCAATGTTATATATATATGAACCTAAGGTATGGATGTCAAACATGTGAAGCACAAAAGTCTATTCATTCTGTCCATTAATATCTATTGCTCGATACAGGAGGATAATTGTCCTAAAAGTAACATGCATTCTCATGTTGCTAAAGTGCAAAGTAGTACTCTTTCCAGAGAGAGATATCTTACCTATCACATAGGTGCACAAAAATTCCTCACAATGACATAATGACCTCTTTCTTGGTTTTTCCAACTACTTTTGTATGTTTCCCCTTATTTGGGAGAGACGGGTGTTTACAAAGGTGACCCTTGGTGCCTCCGAACCTTGGACTATTCTTGTTATTGGGCAACTAAGTTTAAGACATGTGTTGGAAAGATAAATAATGTTAGATTCATCTAGTTAACCCTATTAATTAGTTGCACACACAAGGCGGAGTAAGAAAGAAAGACAAGACACATCCTATCACGTCCTCACAGAATCATGATTATAGAAATGACCGGTAACATAATAATAATTGAGATTCTACTACTAACGTGTGCTCCATAAGTCACAAAAATAATTTCTCTTTGACAAGAACTGAAGGCATGGCAAATGGCTATACATAAACAAGATAAAAAAAATAAATAGAAAATCATTGAAAATTTCTAATTTATCTTATTCAAAAAATATTTCATTTTAGTTATCTTGCAAATGCAGTAATTTCTTTCAAAATGGCAAATGACAGAACAATAATTAGATTTCACTCGTTAACTACAATAAACAATTTAAACTTTTGTTGGAAGTTGGAACAAAAAAGGATAGAATAGTTACAAACTTAACTTTTGCCTAGTAGGAAGACAAATAGAATCAAAATTATAGTTGCTTCAATTTCCATTTCTCCGCTTCTCCACAGCTCTCTAAGTTCAATGGCGGACTCAGGATTCTCACGAAGGGGTGTCAATGGTTGTAATAAGACCTATAAGGCTTGAACACACAACCTTAGAAATTTTTGCAACTCTTTAACCACTAGACTAAACCTCACTTGTGTCAAAAGGTGTTAATACTCTTATATATATTTATTGAGCCAAAATTTGACTTCTATATACAATGTGATTTTCTAGCGAAGGGGCAAGGGTGGGTCCACCCTGTCTAAGTTCATGAGCTGACAGATTTGATTAAGATACAAAAATACAAATAGATAAGTATTAGAGCCCATCCACCATCTAGTTTAAGATACAAAAATACATGTATTGCATGCGTCATATGTGAATCTTGTGTCACATGTGCATTTCGTGCGTCACATGTGTATCTCGTGTCACATAAAATATATATTGCTAAAATTTGTGTGTGAGGTATTAAATAAAATTATTCTGCATATATTTCATATCACCAATATACACACCCTAATATCCTTTGCATTCAAAATATGAAAACAAACTAATTGAATCCAATTGTCATATCCTTCGGATTCCACTAGAGAGAAATTAGCATATTCTGAAGATAAATCACATACTAATTAACTTGAAATATATAACAAGAGAAAAAAAATATGATAAAAGTAGTTCATTATTCAAAAATATTTATTTATTTTGTATAATCTTCCAAAACTCACACTTAATAGTATCATGTTATTTGACATGCAGGCAGATATGGTTCATTTTGTCTTTTGCATATCACACAATGGCTCAGGTTCGTGCTATTAGTTGGGCAGCGTCAACAATGCCGGTGTAGGACTTCAACTTTCTGATCGGCCTTTTTACAGCTTTGTTTGTCGTAGTTGTCTTAACCATTAATTTCGTGATTGTGTGTCATGTGACGGATCAAGTGGTACAAAAATGTGACAAAAAGTTATGAGTAATGAAAACGTAGAGAAGGTTTTAATTAAAAAATGGACAATAGATTTTTTTAACAAATAACCTAAAAGATTTTTTACAAGTAACTTGAATTTTTCAATTAGCCAAATAATTTAGTTTGTCGGTCAACTGTGTATTAGCGTATCAAACTCCTTACCCAAACTTTGATTTATTAAAGGTTTTAATTCAAAAATGTTTCTTTTAAAAATAAGATTTTCGTAACTCTTCTAAAATCAGTTTCAGAATTAATTAGTCCAAGTTATACGACGTTTTTAACGATTTCAAAAATGGGTTGTGGTTTTGCTTTTACAGGAAGAAGTATATACATTAGAAAGATAAGTAAGTGAAAGATAGGTGAATGCTAATGTTGTCAATTGAGATTGTTTCCTGCAAGCTGACAGAGAAAGGTCAAGAATTTGCTCTTTAAGTGAACTTCTGATACTGAAATCGTCAAAACTGAAATAAAAAGTAAAAGTAATATTATAAGTCGAAATTTCATCCTTAACTATTTATTAATCCATGATCTATGTATCTCAACCAACATATAGAGAGACTAACTTTTCGAAAGAAAATAGGAAAAAAGAAGGCGAAATAGTCTATGGATCATTGTTTCTGTATAAGTTTGTATTTTAGACCCTTTTACTTAACTAGTTGTTGAATCCTGAAACTCAGCATTTAAACCCCCTTGCTTTGCGTGAACTTCAAATGCTCTATAAAAATGACACATTATTATCGAGTTTTTGGCTAAAAATATCTCTCAAATATACTCTAAATTTAAACAACATCCCTCTACTACCATAGTGACCAAAAAGCATCCCTTAACTATCCTAAAAATGGTCAGATTCACCCTTTCATATTTTTTCTTGATAGAAACTAAAGGTTAAACTCATTTCCTTTTATGTAAATGAAGCTAGAATTAACTATGGATAAACATGTGGCGTTTTTCACATATTAAAGTTACAATTCTTCTCATGTCAATATGATGAAAAATACATAGTAAAATATTTATAAAAAGTTCACATAATTTGAATCTTAAGAAGTGAAAAGCGTCACATAAATTGGAACATAAAGAGTATTTTTTTTTATGTAATATCTAAATATGTTACTTTTATATTTTTAAAAATACAGCCCCTAGTATTTATCAAATTTACACAAAAAATAAAATAAAAATAGACTACCTTCACACTTCAAATTTCCTCATTTGTCTAGGAAAGAAAGAGAAACTTATACATTTTTTTCTTACAATATTCTGTTGCGTATCTGATCAGTAATTATATAGGGCGAAAAATAATTTACTCAAAATATTTTACTCACTTTTTACGAGAACATCATGACTGTTACTGTGAAGTTGAGGATGAAAACCTATCTTCCTAGCTCATTCAGTTTGGTTAGGATTGTCTATTACTAATTATAAGCTAAGAGAAGAATGTGAGCAAACAAAATGGGGGATTTCTGGATTGATCAATCGTTAGTTTTTTAACAAAAACTAATTGAAGGATGAATCTTGCCATTTTTAAGATAATTGAGGGATGTTTTTCGTTCATTGTGATAGTGCAAGGATGTGGTTTAAACATAGAGTATAGTTAAGGGATGTTTTTGGCCAAAAACTCCATCATCATCCACCAACTTTTAAAATTTACATCATCATCCACCAACTTTTAAATTTTACATCATCATCCACCAGCTTTTAAAATTTTCACTTACTTTTAAAAATTAAAAAAAAATCATTTTTTTCTTATTTTTCTGCCATTCCTCCCTCATTCTCCCTTGACCACCTCTCTCTCTACATTTTTTATATTAGAAATACCACCACAACTTTCTATCCTTACCAATACCATTACCACCACTTCCTTAAATAACTAAAAATCACCATCCTTCTCTGCGTTTTCATTATTCATAACTTTTTGTAACATTAATTTTTGTACCACTTGGTCCATCACTTGACACACCATCACGAAAATGGCTAAGACAACTACGACAAACAAAGTTGTTAAAAGGCCGATCAGTAAGTTGAAGCCCCACTCCGGCATTATTGGCGCTGCCCAACTTACTGTAGCACGAACCTGAGCCATGTGTGATGTGCAAAGGACAAAATGAACCATATCTGCTTGCATGTCAAATAACATTATATTATTAAGTGTGAAAGTTTTGCAATATTATACTAAATAAATAAATATTTTTGAATTATGAAGTACTTTTATCATTTTTTTCTCTTGTTAAATATTTCAAGTTAATTAGTATGTGATTTATCTTCAAAATATGCTAATTTCTCTCTAGTGGAATTCGAAGGATATGACAATTGAATTCAATTAGTTTGTTTTCATGTTTTAATACAAAGGATATTAAAGCGTGGATATAATATATATATTTTAAAAAATATATTTTTTATTGTCATAAGATGCACGTGTGACACACGAGATACACGTGCGACGCACGGAATGCACATGTGATGCACAAGATTCACATATGACGCATGCAATACGTGTATTTTGTATCTTAAACTAGATGGTGGACGGGCACTATACTTATCTATTTGTAATTTGTATCTTAACCAAATATGTCAGCTCATGAACTTAGACAGGGGCGGATCCACCCTTGGCTAATGGGTGTCAGGCGACACCTCTTCACTGGAAAATCATATTGTATATAGAGGTCAAATTTCAGTTCAATAAATCTATATAAGAATATTAACATCTCTTGACACAATCGAAAGGTTTATTCTAGTGGTTAAGAAGTTGCAAAATTTTCTAAGGTTGTGTGTTCAAGCACTATAGGTCTCATGATTCTTTTTATTTTCTTATTACAACCATTGACATCCACCACTCAACTACCAGTCATATTGACTAACACCACTAACGACATACGTTCACTGGGGATTGTCCATCAGCCATTACCAGCTACTCAAAATGTTCACAAATCAATCGATCAATTTTATTTCCATCCAATATATATATCCCTTGGGGGCTCCCAAAAGGAAAACAAAAGAAAAATGGTACAAAATAAAATTGAGTCACTTTCTGAGATAAGAATTGTTAGTTAAGGAATCGTATAATAAATAACTAATGAAAATGCTTGGCAGCAAGACTTTTGGGAAAAGAAAAAATTGTGATGTAGATTTTTTTGTCAATTTTTCTCCTTTCTTTGAAGAAAATTTTGATATCCTCCTATAAGAAAGAGAGAAACGTCAAAAGCAAAGGGTTTGGTCAATGGGGGTGACATTCACAGCTAGAAATACATGTATTTTCCACCGATAAATTTGATGAGAAACATGTTCATCAAATTAAAATTATTTTCAATATTAATGATTACAGATCGAACATATTCAATTTTTATAATACGATGATTGATTATTCACGACCTGATTTACTTATGGTCTTTTTATTTTGGATCAATATTAACAATATTGCTCATCTAACAGTAAATTCATTTTCTTTCAAATTTAGAGCTAAAACATAATCAAATTGTAATGAGGAAAATCTTTACTTGAGGTTATTATTCATTTGTGTACTTATTATTTTATTTTCTAATTATTTCTTCAATTAAGAAAATGAAATAAGACATTTCGATATACCTCCTTAGGAAATTCCATTAATTTTTAGTAGTGATTATAGTGAGTTGTGCTTGACTATTATTACTTTTTCTTTTGTATGGAGTACTCTCTTGAAAAAAAGATTTGTCACATTAATATTTTGGTTCTCTTTTTATTCTCATTATTTACCGTGTGTTGTTGTTGGTCCTATAGAAAATGATCAAAACGGTCCTTGGTGTATAGGAGTTGAATTATTTTGGTCTGTCATATATATCATCTTATCAAAATAGTCATAAAAATAATAATCATTTTAGTCTTTAACCTTAAAATTAACCATAAAGTAAAAAGTGTAGTTAAATTTAACGGTGGATCCCTCAATATTGACACCTAGCAGACCTCTTCTTCTTCAATCTTCTCCTTTTCACCATTTGAGATCATTCTCCAACTTCAATCTTCTCTCTTTCACCATTAGAGATCATTCTCCAACTTCAATCCACCCACCTGCGATATTCTTACAAGAAAAATTATACACATTACACCTATTTCTTATCTCCATCTACCTCTACAAAACTTCATACATACAAAAAATAAAAATAAAATATGAGACCACTGACATAAATACAAACTAAATAAACTAACTAAAACACTTCATTAATTCCTCTTTAAGATTGCCATAATTCTTTTCAAGCTTTAATTATATATATTCTCTTGTTGAAGCTCTATACGAAAAGAATATAGCTTTGTTGTTTTTCTCTTTTTGAAATTAATAATTTTTTCATGATTTTTTTTAATTCTACTTTTCAGATACAAGGTAAAAATTGAACAGGACAGACATAGAAAATGAAATTTTAAGGATGTTCTTTGGAAATTTAAAAAGATTTTAATTAGTGAGTCAAAGGGAATTTTGATAATGGTAAAAAGATTGGCTTCTTCTTCTTCTTTTATCAGCGAAGTAGAATTGGGTGAAGACATAAGATTTGGGGAGAAAGGTTTGCCATGTATTAATAATGGTGGATCCACCGTTAAATCTAACCACACTTTTTACTTTTATGGTTAGTTTTAGGGCTAAGGAATAAAACAATTTTTTTTTTATATAAATCAAGGACTATTTTGATAAGGTGATATATGAATTAAGGACCAAAATAATTCAATCCTTATATATCAAAGACCATTTTGATCATTTTCTCGTTCTTTATTTCTATTACTCCCTTTGTCATATAAATGAAATTGAAAAAATGCAAAATAAAATAAAAATTAATATTATTGAGGTAAATTGTAAACCTTACCGGATACAATATTCAATTGGTTATTCCATCGATCTTTATAGGAGTAAGGGAGCACGATGAGATAGAAGACGTCTAATTATGTAATTGACTCGTTTCGTAGAATCTCACAAAATTTCATTGTCTACAAATATTCCTACTTTAAAGCTTATCAGAGTGTAGACTTGAATCTTGATGAAACTCTCAGACAAAGACTTGAAAGTACCCATAAAAATTAATGGAGCTTCCATCTTTACGATTTTTTGACTTCATATCTGCATATATGATTTGTGGAGAAGAGATGAAGAGTAACGTTGGTCCCACTAGACGTACAAGACTTTATAGACCATAAAATTTACGTCAGGAAAATAACAATCAAGATAGAAAAATACTGCAACAGTCATAGTATTTTATTTCAAATATAATGAGTGTTACAATCTCTATGATATTTCTCTGATCATTCTTCCAATAATAATATATATAACCTATGATAAACTTGAATTTGATTTGATTGAAGGCTGAAATAGCTTGGTCTTGAATCTATGTCTTGAATTTGATTAGACTTATTCGCTATGACCGCTTGGATGTTTTTCATAAATAATGAATTTAGATTCCATGTTACGAACTATAATCTTCATCTTGAATGTTCTTCCAATCTTGACTTATATATAGAAAATTAGCGGCTTTTGATTCACGAGCTCTCTTTTGCTTCTTGTTATCAACTTTCGATTCCTTTTTCAATTATGAAAACTCATATTTATTGTTGTATATGAAAGAATTGTGGCGAGGATAAACTCCTTTTGGCCAATCAGATTAGAGTTGACATGATGACATTTGATTGTGATTGAAATATGTCACTTGTATACGTGGCATTTTTATTTGGCTTTTGATTTTGACTGGACATGATGTGTTATTTTAATTTGACGAAACATGTCACGTCATTTGACATGTGTTCTATATTTGGGCCTCTAGGAAGACAACTCTTGGGTTTAACAACATATATAGACTCATTATTCGTAACATAAATCAATGGAGTACGCCAATAAAATTGGACCGAACTTTAATAAGCAATCCCATTAGAATAATTCACTTATTTATTTAGACAAATATATCTAAATTATTTTATTCATTTAAATTGAGAAAAGTATTAAAAACACTCCTAAACTTGGCGCGGATTATTGATTTTGTTTGCAACAAATTTTGAATTAAGTGACAGAAAATAAATTACAATCATAAAAAAAATATGAAGAAACATAACTTTATTCATAAATATGCGGGTACAATTCTGTTCCTCCCTTGATTCTACTCTCTTAAGATTTATCCATGATTCGAGAGCCGTTAGTGGCGTATTTCTCGAACTATGATGATTTAGATTTGACCTTTATATGAGTATTCTATGACTTTTGTTGAATATTCGAGATCCTGATCTCTAAAAATACCCAAGAGTTTATGAGATATTTTGAGATGTCTTTTAAGGGAATTTAGTACCCTTTATATATGCATAAACTAGGGTTTATGATTGAGTAGCCTCCAAGAATTCTAATTGAAACTGAACACATCTTCTAGAGTCTCAATTCGAATTAAACACGTCTTGTAGAGTCCCACAAAATTTCAATTGAGTATTCTATGACTTTTGTTGAATATTCGAGATCCTGATCTCTAAAAATACCCAAGAGTTTATGAGATATTTTGAGATGTCTTTTAAGGGAATTTAGTACCCTTTATATATGCATAAACTAGGGTTTATGATTGAGTAGCCTCCAAGAATTCTAATTGAAACTGAACACATCTTCTAGAATCTCAATTCGAGTTGAACACGTCTTGTAGAGTCTGCAAAATTTCAATGTCTACAAGTTTCATTCTCGAACTATTGATAGGCTTAGAAACACCCCTATATTTGACAAACTAAGCTACAATACACCCCTCCCATGCCACATGGCACAACAAGTGATTACACTCTTTTTAAGTGTGGGAAAAGTTACAAACACGCCACATCAGACTTCTTTTTTAAAAAAAATAAAATTCCTTCAATTTTTTATTTCCTACGGCCACAATACTTTCTTCTTCCTATTAAACTTCTCCTCCATTAAACTGACCTCAAAACAAGATTCAAAAAAATTTCCACACTTTTTTAATTGCTTAGTTTCATATGCTATAATATTCTTTCTCCTCCTATTATATTCATGACTTTTTTTTGTCGATGTGGATTTCCAGCGGCGTTAAGAAATTCAACCCTTAAGAAAAACGCTAACAAAATAAAGAAAAGCAGATCCTTATCACTACTTTAGTCAATGTTTTCAAGCTTAAAACCATTTGATCTCTATGGAAATCAAAGGGTTATGTAGTGAGATTGGAGAAAACTTTTAGCCGGAAGAGAGGTGAGACACGCTGAAAATTTTTGGTCCGGAAAAGATTGGAGATAAAACCCCTTTTTTTTAAATTTCTTTTATGTTAATTTATTTTTTTTAATTAAAGAAATAACAAAATCCCTCTATTTTATTTTTAAAATTATATATATAAGTCACATCAGTTAAAAAAAATCCCCGTGTAGCGTGTGAATAACGATTTTTGTGTGTGGAATGGGAGGGGTTTATTTAAGCCTAGTTCGTTAAGTATATGGGTGTTTTTAGGTCTATCAATAGTTTGACGACGAAATCAATAATTCGCGCCAAGTTTGAAGGTGATTTTAATACTTCTCTCGTTTAAAATCAACAATAATTATATGACTACAACGCATTTTGTACTCTAATTTTTAGTTAACTAAAGTTAAGATGATTGATTGAGTGTAATACAAAATGTGGGCAAGTATTTATCATACTTCTTGCATGCAACCTGAGCCTTCAGCCAAATGCCTTGACCTACAGTGCCCTTCAAGTATCTAACCACCCTGTTTGCATCCTCTAAATGTGACCTCTTTGGTAATTGCATAAATTGGCTTAATGTCTGTACAACATAATTAATATCAGGTCTAGTGATTGTTGCATATAGCAGCTTCCCAATTAACCTCTGATAAGAAGTAATGTCTTTCAAGACAGCATCTCCAGTGATCCCATTTGCTGTGTCATATTCTACTGAAGTCAGTTTGGTGCTAAGCTCTAAAGGTGTGGATGCTGGTTTTGCACCAGTAAGTCCTATCTCAGAAATTAAGCTCAAGAATATATTTTCTTTGATTCAAGATTACTCCTTTTGCAGATCTCAAAACTTCAATGCCCAAGAAGTATTTAAGCTCTCCTAAATCCTTGAGCTTAAATTGTTGATGCAAAACTTGTTTTGCCTCTCTGATCATTGACTCATTATCCCCAGTGATAAGTAAATCATCAACATACACCAAAATCACAACCATTCCCTCTTTCCTTTTCAAAGTGAACAAGGAATAATCATAAGTACTCTGAACAAATCTGGCACTCAATAGGGCTGAGGTAAGTTTAATGTTCCATTGTCTAGAGGCTTGTTTAAGGCCATACAATAACTTGAGTAGTTTACAGACTTTGTGTTGTCCTTCCTGTCTGAAACCCTGAGGCATTTCCATACACACTTCTTCATTTAAATCCCCTTGTATGAAGGCATTATACACATCCATCTGATACAAACACCAACATTTTGAGACTGCCAGGGCAATAACACATCTAACAGTCACCATTTTTGCAACAGGTGAAAAAGTGTCATGATAATCTAACCCTTCTTGTTGACTGTACCTTTTTGCAACTAATCTTGCTTTAAACCTTTCCACTTCCCCATTGGCTTTGTATTTAATTTTATACACCCATTTTGAACCAATTACATTCTTTCCTGGAGGTAAGTCAACTACCTTCCAAGTGTGGTTATCCTCAAGTGCTTGAATCTCTAGCTTCATGGCCTGAAACCACCTGTCATCTTTAACAGCTTGAATAAAGGTATGTGGTTCCACCAGTGCAGAGAAAATAGTGAGGTAGCATTGATATGTGAGAATTGTACTGCTATATGATAGATAGTTAGCAAGTAGATATCTTGTTCCCTTCCCCTTCTGTGGTGCTGCATAATCCTTCATCCAAACAGGCTGTTGAGATACTCTGGGTGTTCTTCTTGCAGGGATTGGAGTTTGTAAAGGTGGTGTATCACCTGAAAGGTCAGCTGCAGCTGGAACATCAACACTCTCAACTGAAGCTTAGTATTTCTTGACTTTGTTCTTCAAGAGCTGGCAATGAATCATCTGAAACTGCATCCTCAGTGATCTCTACATATGGAGTTAATACAGGGCATTCTTAAGGTGTCCTTTTTGCAAATGGAAACACATGCTCTTGAAATCTAACATCTCTGCTAATAAGGAACTTATTTGTATTACAATCCAATAACAAGTATCCTTTTTTGGTGGTAGAATATCCAATAAGGATGAATGGCCTAGCCCTTTCTAAAAACTCATCTCCTTTGGGCACAGTTGTAACATAACATAGGCAACCAATCACTCTCAAGTGTAAAAGGGAAGGAACTTTGGAGAACATCAACTCATATGGACATTTACCTCTAATAGATGATGAAGGCAGTCTATTCATTAGATATACTGCAGCTTGCACACTCAATCCCCAAAATCTAATAGGCATGTGAGATTGAAATCTAATAGCTCTAGATAGTTTAGGATTTGTCTATGTTTCCTTTCCACAACACCATTTTGCTGAGGTGTGTGAGGACAACTACTCTGACATATGATACCTAAGGACATAAACAACTTATTGCATTGTGAGTTAAAGAACTCAGTGCCATTGTCT